>NW_015623444.1:78421-88040 GCF_001515625.1 Sinocyclocheilus rhinocerous | reverse complement strand
TATATTTTTTTTTTTTTTTTTTGTGAAATTTACTCACAATGTTTCAGTGATTTATTCTTAAAACAAGAAAAGTGGAAATAAATAAATAAATAAATAATATATGCTCTGAAACCTTTGTCTTAATTTCTCAAGAACTTGTGCTTTAATAACCTATATTTATTTTATATTAATACAAATAACTGTGTGTGTGTGTGTGTGTAATATATAATCAAAAAATACAAAACTATATTACAGTTGTTTATTTACAAATTGTTTTATAAACTGTATTATCAATTATTTTTATTGTTTTCATTAATTATTTTTAATTAATTTCTATTTAGATTTTAAATATAAGACCATATATAAAGGGGTTTTTGATGGATGCAAGGAACACATCTTCACAAGTAAATCATTTATCAAGGTCAGTACAGTCACTACATGTAATTGTTTTGATGTATAGCCGATTTCCTGCAACAAGTCTACACATTTCAGAAATAATGCTCCACCGCCCAAATTACCTTCACACAATTTGTAGACACACCGGGAAAACTACAGCAGGATACTCAAGGACAGGACAACATGACTAAATGTGCTGCAATCCATAGAGAAGAGCCTGTCTCTCCTTGAAACAGCTCACACATCAATTTATATTTGGTATATGATGGGGGAAATTTGTTTGCCTCCTCCTAATTGTCAGTAGCCTGGGATTAATTGACTTGATTAAAGAGATTAGGAAGGAGAAGATGGATAACAAAGGTCAAAATGAGGTTAAGAGATGCCTGCAGGTTGTTTGAGCTGCTCTGCTTCAACTTACTGTAAGTATATAACGCCAGCTTGCACCAAAGTATTTTAGATGCCATTGCAAATGCAGACGCATCACACGAATCCAACAAAGAGCAAACCCAAATATCAATAAAATGAGGAAAAGCCGTGAACTTTACCTGCATTGAGTGTACCAGTAATAACTCTGAAGAGGTACTGAGCAAACTTCAGTATCTCCCTCTTGCATCTCTTCCTGCAACTGCTCATGCTGAGGTTTCTGTTTAATCCTCAAAGGGTCTGGTGACAGAGGAAAACTTCCTCCCCGCGGCCGCGCTCTCCTGCCCAAACCTGCTCTGCTCGTGCGTCTGTGAGAGTCGGCTCATATGGAGCTGCGCGAGGGGGGTCACTCACTCATAAATATTTCCTCCGGAGCGCTCGTGTGTCCCAGAGCGCTCCCTTCTGAGCCGTCTTCACACTCTTTCTGGAGTTGTAGTAGAGCGGCTGCTTGTGAGTCTCAGCACCATCTGTGGCTGCTTCAACCTCCACGAGCGCTGCTGGGGAGGAGCGAGAGCACGAGAGAGGAGGAGGGGTAGGAGGTGAAAAAAGAGAAGGAGCGTCCGCGAATCAGCGCTGACAGGCGATTATGGGTTACGATGCTGCAACACTTCTGAGGCACTCTGGGTGAGGCATCGCTGAGAGCCACCAGATTCATTGAGAGCGAAAGATAAATAAAAAAGTGGAGAAAGAAAAAGGGCGGAGAGGTTAAAGATAAGAGAGACTATGGAGACAGCCTGCTCTTGAATGAATAGGACAGAGATATGGAGAAGGAAGATAAAGGTGAAGGTGCGAGAATGAGTGAAAAGAGATCCGGACTGAAAGACAAAGGCAGAGGGACTGAGGTGTGAAAAGCAACGACTGAAGGCAACATAAAGAGACGAGCGAGGTTCAAACTGAAGCGACACACCTTGACATTTCAGAACGGCAGGTGTTCAGATGCTGGAAATAGAGGTGGAGTTCATAAGGTCAGACTTGATGACTCACTGCCACTCACAAAGACTGGGACTCGTCCACAAAAACAGGTCTAGGTCATATTTTACCCCCAAATCAAAGTAAAAATTAAGGTTGTTATAGTCGTATCAAACATTCAAGGCAGTGCAACAAATATTATAGTGGCATATTAATACTTTATCATTTAAAACATGGATAATCTGTAATGAGAATGAGAACGAAGAACGTTCACACAAAGAACGAAAGCTGAAATATTACACCCAAAACAGAGCTATTATTGCTAACTTAAACTAAAACCAAAATTAAACTTTTTTTTTCATTACCTGAAATAAAGCTGAAATAATATATAAATATTAGATAAAAAACTTTAATGAAAAAAAATTATAATATAAAAAATGTGGTCATATTTTATTTCAGCTTGTTTTAAGTTGAAGTACTAAAATGACTCAATTAAAGCTAAACGTAAAAAAGTAAAAATGACAAAAGCATAAAATTAAAGATATTTATGCTAAAATGAGAATAAAAACAAAATACAGACACAAAGGTCATCATTCAGAATATTAATAAATACTATACTAGCACATAAACAATACTAAAATAACACTCAAAAGTGAAAAATATACACTTTTGAAGAGCTGTTACGCATACAACAATAATTCATAGCAAACATTGGGTATCAAGCTCCAAAAAGTACAAAAAAAGCACCATCAAAATGGTGATTCGTACACACTGACGTGATGAACAAACTAAAAAAAAGTTGCTGTTTAGAGATATGGAAATGGTATATGTTGAATCATTGTCGTCTGTTTTTGGAGCTTGACAGATATGGCTATGTATTACTGTATGATTATGTTATTACATTTTTGTCAAACCTTCTCCTTTCCTGTTTCATGGGGGGGGATCACAGCATTTTTGCTTTGTAATATGTAATACCAACATTCTTCAAATTATCTTCTTTTGTGCTCAACGGAAGAAATGCATACAGGTTTGGAACAACTTGAGGGTGAGTAAATAATGACAGAATAAAAAAATAAAAAAATAAATTCATATTCCTTTCTTTTGATTTTGGGGTAAAATTGGACCCAGGTTTTGTGAGAAACATCATGACCACATGGATGATGTATGAAGTTGTTTAAATCACATCAGCATCAAAAATCATAATTTCATCCACTTTATTCAGCGCCAGACCTCAAACACTCTCCTCTATCTATCCATCAAAGCCTCAATTCGGATCCCTGATCAGTTACTGTGGAAGAAAAAATGTCCATCACCATGTGACGATCTTTTAATGTGTAAAAGACTTTCATTAACATTCCAGCAGAATCTCCGGGTCATTATAGCAGCTCAAGGTAAAGACGAGCCATTCAGATGACAGATGAAACAGCTTGTATTGTATATGAAAGGAAAGCTGATTCCCATCGGTCATCGGTGGTTCAGACAGGCCTATTTCAGGAAGAGCACTCCAAACCAAGAGCTTTTTCCACAAATGACATTCTCACAGAAGATTTAGACCCCTCACTGTCCCCGGTGCTCTCAAACAGGAACGCTGTTTCCGCAAAGAGGCGTGTTGTTCTGAAAGGAGCTCTGGGTTGTTGTGTGCAGAGAGAAAAATGTGGGTGAATGCGAAGAGAACAGATTTTCCATACAGATTACAGTGTGTGTGTGTGTGTGTGTGTGTGTGTGTGAACTGTCACCGCACTGCACAGTCATACAGCTGCTCCACAGCTACACGCTTGATATGACCTTATGAGTAGCACCGCAATAATTTATGAACTCAAATTAATTTCATGTTCCAAATCTAAGGAGACATGTGGCATTAGATTTGGAACATTAAAATAATTTGAGTTCATGAATTATTGCTTTGAAAGGTCATAGCAATGAAGCAGCTTCATTAGATTTGTGTGTACTGGACATGGCATAAAAAGAAGTACACTTTAACATACTTAAAGTGCTCTTATTATGGAAATGAAAGAATATACTTAAGTGTGAACTGAATGTAATGTTTTCAGACACTTAATTGCATGTTAATTGCAACTAAAATACATAAAATGTATTATAGTTTAAATTCATATTACATGCAATTAGCTAAACTTTAAAGTGCTTTTTGACACACTTAAGTAGGATTTTATATATCTTTATATGTAATTTCAGTAATTACTTCTATTGTCTTTGAAATATGGTTAAAGTGTACTGACCAGCATTTATAGTAAATTCAAATTGAAACTTTTATGTCATGTACTTAAATATATTTGTAGTTATATTATGTAAAATGATGAAGTTTCAATTTAGTACATTTAAAATACCATAGATATAATACTGAAATATATATTATATACAGTTAATGATAATCAAGTACTTTACATGTGCTTTAGTATGTTAGTCAACATATTAAAATAAGTGTACTTCTTTAAAGCACAACAAAGGATTAATAAAACATAAGATTAATTTAATTTGACATTAATACAGATGTGCTTTTTAAAAGTGTACTTAAGTGTCTTAAGAAACAGTCATTAAAGTGTACTCAAGTACACTTAAGTAATATATTTAGCATTAATATTACATTATCTGCAAGTACAGCTGTTTTTTTAAAAGCTTTTAAGATTTTAAGTACACAATAAATTCACTTTCAATACAATTAAGTGCAATTCTTTTTCAGAAAGAGATTTGTGATTTCTAAGTTATCTTTGGATATAATTACCAAAAATACTATCAATTTCTATGAACCCTGTTAATATAATCCTTCACATAAGAAGCAGTGTAATTCTGTGTATTTTAAAGCACAATTAAACTCTTTAATTTAAATGTAATACGTGTTTATGGTTATTTTGTGTTTTAAATTAAAAAAAATGAATACAAATTTAAATAAAGCATTAAAACACAGAAAACAGAAAATTTCACATGCTCTATCATGGTCTAAAGCCTCGTACACACCGGGACGATTATCGCGCGCGCTTATCGCCAACGTTTTTTGACGCGTCTTTTGTGTTCATACCCAAGCGATTTTCGGAGGCAATGAGCCGAGTGAACGTGCAAATTCACTCCCTGACATTAGATGGCACATCGAATCCTATTTGATCTGCAATTCCTCTCCATAACAACTCCCTCTAATCGAGATTTTTTTGTAGTCGCTGCCACATTTGTCATAAAGCTCTTTGTGTTCAGACACCAATGAGACCAGCAGCTCTACATTCATCTTGCCTCGATGCATCTTCTTGGTCTACTTACTTCCTCTTTGTCGTTAGGTATCAATGTGTGCTCGGCAAGACCGTTTTGTGCTTGAGCGCCACCAAGTCGTGTTTTACTGTAACTTCAGCAGCTCCAGGCACGTGAACAAAAGCGCCAATCTCATTGGTCGGCCAGTTTTTTTTTACGCGGCGCGTCAAAGCAAAAAAACGAACCCGAGGCGTTTTTTAAAAAGTTACGCTTTTACGCCTCGCGTTTTGCGCGTCGGTGTACACACTCACATTGGCGCCCTTTGTTTAGCCACGAGGCGTTAAACGTCGGCGATAATCGCGCGCGATATTCGTCCCGGTGTGAACAAGCCTTATGGCATTATACTGTAAAAGGTAGTTAAAAGAAGCCAAGACAAGCATCAGTATTACTTAATATTACTCTTAATTACTTAATTACTCATACTTAAGGTCAAATTTTTTTTAAAAATCTTAAACTTTGAAATTGTCTTGCGCTGTTTGTGTTATTGGCATGAATAATGCCTCAAATTGTCAACTTGTTTGAGGGGGCATGGAAAATTATCTTAATAAATGGTTAAAGTTATGATTTCCACCTAACAGACTAAATAATCTGATCAAATTCATACTGTAAGAGTGACCAAAGTTATAACTAGAAACCATTTTAGAGGCTTGATGTAGCAACATACTAAAAGCCATTCAGAACACCTTAAGAATTGCAGAAAATGTAAAAAATCAACAATCAATCATTCATGACAAGATATAAGAGATTGCAATGTGTATTTTAGGGTATTAGGAGCAGCTTTAAAATGCATGACATGTACGGGCTTTACAGAAAGTGTTTCCAAAAATTTCGCAGTTCATCAGTTGAGTGTTATTTTTAGCCTGTATCAGTATCTGTTTGGGGCGGAGCTGTCTAATTCAGACCAGACCTCGACGAGCAACTGCAAATGTTCCTCATTACCAATTAGCAGCTGCTACGCAACCCCCCTGAAACAATCAATCTGCATTCAGTTCAAACCCAGGCAGTTATTGAGGAGCTGCACACACAGCAGTGATAGACTCGCTGGGTATGAAGAGTATTTGCCGGTTACCGGCGTGTGTGAAAACCAGCTTCCGCACCTCTTTGAATTCATCCTGCCGCACACACCTGCTCTCAAAAGCAGACATTCACTCAATATATCTCAAAAAGCACTGATGGCATGACATATCCTAGCCAAAATCCAGCAATGCCACCAATACCTATAATTAAACACTAATATTTTTGCTTTTCATAATAAAGGTGCAGTAAACATTTTTGGTATTTGACATATTTTATGGTTGCACTTTATTTTACAGTATGTTCACTTGTACTTACAATGCACTTTACCCAAGAACGTACTGGATAATATAGGGTTAAGGGTTAGGTTTAGGGGTAGGGGTAGGTTCAGGGTTAATACCTAGTTATTATAATTACTAAAACAAGTATACAGTATGTACACAAGGAACAAAATAAAGTGCTACCGTAAAATAAAGTGCTACCGATTTTCAGAAATAGGTATGATGTTGCATCTGTTTTTGTAAACAGTATGCCCTGTAAATACAAAACGAATCTGAAAACTTGCCAGTCAGAAAACAAAATCGGCCTTTTCCATGCTTCCATTGCAGAAGGCATATCATTAGATGGATTGGGCCGTCTAATTCAGTGGCAAAATCGCCAAAATCACCTACAACCAGATTACTTTAAAGGTTTATGTTTTAATTAATCCAACAGTGCAATAGTAGTGCACTTTGTTGTGACTGTACACTTTTAGAGCAATTGAAATATTAAAAGTAGATTTAAGTACTGGTTTAAGTCAGTACTTGCAGGTGATATAATACTAATTCATTAAAAGACCTCTTAAGTATACTTAAGTGTAACCTAGCAATGAAAGTGTACTCTAAGTACACACTTGTGTGTTTTTTTGTAATAATGTCAAATTAAAGGTTTTATTTTTAAGTACATTTTAAATCACTGTTTTAATATTCTGTCGTGCTGTAAAGAAGTACACTTATTAATGTGTAGACCAACATACAAAACCACATTTAAAGTACTTGCATATACTAACTCTAGCGTGTTATTCAATATTACAATTGTGCAATTACTAATATATTTAAACAACATACAGTTCAAGTTTTAACAAATTAAAGTATATATTAGTTTAGCATGAATGCTTGTGAGTAAATTCGGCAGTACACTTTATATTTCAAAAACAATAATGGTAATCATGAAATTACATTCAGGCCCGGTTTCACAAACGGGGCTTAGCTTAAGCCAGGTCTAGGCCTTAGTTAAATTAAGATATTTAAGCAACGTTTACAAAAATGCCATAGAAGAAACCATTATAGGTGTGCATCTTGACACAGAGCAATGACACTGACATATTTTAAGATATGTCAGAGCAAGATATTTTCAGTTGAGACAGCTCAAACATGCATTTTAGTCTGGGACTAGCTTAAGCCTTGTCTGTGAAACCGGGGGATAATGTATTTAAAGTCCTACTTAAGTGGTTCCAAAAAGCAATCTAAAGTTCAACTAATTGCATTTAATATAATTTTAAGCTATAGTGCATTTCATTCAGTTGCACTTAACATCTAATTAGGTGTCCAAAAACAGTACAGGTTTGCACTTAAGTATTTTCTTTTAGACTATCTTACTTCACGATTAGTACTCTTTTTAAAGCTATGCTAAAAGTGTACTTCTTTTTTACAAGAGTAAGCAAATATTTTGCTGTTATGTACATATATATTTAGCGGTTAGTGACTGTACTCATAAATGACCATCCAGAATGGTCATTATATTTTCTGAGCTTCATTTCTCATTACTGTCATGGAAGCGTTCTTCCAAACTGTCTGCTGCATCCCAAGCTGCAACTGCAATCCCTCAGCGGTGACCCTGCAGACAGGAGACCCGACTCATACATCACCTTAATGGCTTCCCCACGCAGCTCAACTCATGTTTGGTGTAATGTATTCTCCACATGCTGGATTCAACAGCCTTATACAGTAAGGGACATGAGGGCCGCTGTGTTTACATTGAGCTGGTGTCTGTGACAAGACTCTCATGATGCGGAAGAGCAAAGACGTCAACATCACAATGGACAGTCGTGTACCTCATCAAGTTTTGGACATCAAATCAATGGTCAGCCTATTCCCAACAACACACACACACTCCTGTTTATATCCAGAGAAAGAGAGTGGGGCAAATGAATCCTAAGATTAAAACAGGTGTTGCTTCTTTGGCAGGTCTGTGAAAGCATTTTCTTGATAATTTTTACTGGGTCTTAGTGCATTCATATAGTGCAAACTCGATAATTAGGGCAAAACATGAAAATGATTTCAAAGTTTTTTGATTTCATGTCAATTTCTCTAGATCACAGCATAGAACAAACTTTATTAAAACAAATTAATACAATTAAGTTAAATAAAAATAAATAAAAATAATTATATATTAAAATAAACATTTTAAAAATAAAAACAATTTAAATAAAACATGTAAACGTAACATTGTAAAAAGTTGTAATAAAGACTGAGTATGTTTTACTATTTCTAGAAAATACTATTTCAGTCTTTCTGCATCAAAATTTCACATTTATTTCAATGTGTTACTTGCTGTTTCATTGTAATTATTTGTGAAATTTACTAGCAATTTGTGAATAGTGAATACGTAATTCAGTGCACTAAAAATATTTCATCTGCATGTCATGTGACAGCCAACATCAGGAAACTGTGAACATGCAAATGTGTTGTTAAATTATTGAATTATTAAATTAAAAATCTCAGGGTGAGTTCAAGTAAATATTTTAGTTGTTTGCCTAACAAAAAAGTTTGTGAATCCTTGGTTTAAGACACTTGTGGCCAGTTGCATAAACACATTCATTATGAATGTAGACTGTGTATTAAAACTAATTTGACCAACTATCCTTTTTTTATTTGTTTTAATGATCAGTCTACAGAAAATAATTCAAGACCAACTTGCAATACTTGTGTAAGCAGTTAAGCAGATAAATCTTCCTTTTTGTGAAATGTGTAGTTACATTCACTTGAAATTAAAATGCAATTAGGTGCCTGAGAACAGTTTGATCTTAAGTATATACAATTAAGTAATTGTTCCCACTAAAAAAGTAACTTTTTTAAAGTATGCTAAAGTGTATACTTTTCCACAAATGTAAGCAATTGCATTGCGTATGTTACTGTGTTTTGCCTTTGTAGGCCAATAAAGTGAACCTAAAGAGTATTTAAACACTTAAGCAACACTTTTGAAGATATACGAATGTCTTGCAATTAGGCATGGGCCGATTACCGGTTTCAAGGTATACCGAGATTTGAAAATGTCACGGTTTCAAAACCGCTAATATTTTCCGTTATACCGTTCCTGCGGTATGCGCTGTTTTTCATGTCTCCTCAAAGACTGAAAGTGTAGGAATTCCTCAGGTTGAGTGCAGTGTAGAGAGTAACACGACCCTCCTCCTCCTGTTGGTGCTAGCGAGCGGTCAGTCACATGTGTATAGGACAGCCGAACTTAAGGAGCTGCCCCTGGAGCTTACGCGATCAGCAACCGGCCGTGTTTTGTCTTATTGCAAGCAACTCGTCTCTGTTCTGGACTTGCACAAACTGCGTTGCAATGCATATCATTTTCCAAATGTCATTTATGTGAACATATG
>NW_015623444.1:77564-78029 GCF_001515625.1 Sinocyclocheilus rhinocerous | reverse complement strand
GTCTGTAAACGCCCGTTAACACAGGCCAGAGACGCTGAAGACGGACGCACAGAGAAAAATACTGTAGCAGGCAGATCACTCACTGTTCATGATGCACGAACTATTGGAAGAAAATCCTCACTATTGATTTGGGGGTTTATAGGAATGTGTTTCTGAGGGGAACTGACTGTCTTCAGAAAATTTTACGTGGTATTTTCTTTTAATCACGTCTCTGTATAGTTCATATTAAAGCAGTGTTTCAGCGCAGTGAATGTATATGAAATTATATAACTAAATGATATGAAATGATATGTATTTGAATTATATAAGTAAAATTAAATAACTGTAATTACAGATTTAGGTTAAGATGTCGGTCTTTATTTTTCTTCTTTTTAGGAAACAAATCAAAGAAAAAATAAACAAATTCTACTGTTCCTAATATTCTGTATGTTGCTCAAAAACAAAATATATTGTGTTCAGCGGAAA
>NW_015623444.1:66717-77501 GCF_001515625.1 Sinocyclocheilus rhinocerous | reverse complement strand
TTGCTCAAAAACAAAATATATTGTGTACAGCGGGAAAAAAGTTTTTTTTTTTTACCCAGTCATAACACATTTTAGAGCTGTAACGACAATACCGTGACACCGTGAAACCGTGATAGGTTTGCTTAAGGTTATCATACCGTCAAAATCTCATACCGGCCCATGCCTACTTGCAATGTTTATTGCAATGGACAATCAAAACAAGTGCCAATTATTAAAAAAAATACTTATTATTAAAAGCACACATTTATATGCAGATGTGTGTAAAGAAGTTTCATCTTCAGTGGATAGATGTGTGACTAATAGAGGATCTAAAAGTAATTTTGGAGTTATTATTATGTGCCATTTTCTGTATTTGCATACTCAAAAGCCTAGTGTGACTGAATCTTTGGTGGATCATGCTGGTAGTTAATGTGACGAACCAGGAGATAACTTGAGGAGAACTGACAACATACTGTACATTCACATAAAAAAAACACCATGAAATAAGTTCAATCCATTCAAAAATGGCATAAAGTTTTGAGAAAAGCTCTAGCATCATTTGTATGCAGATGCCACTTGGTTATTTTGTTTTAATGCAATGACATTCATTTACTCAGACTTGTGTGTCCAAATACTTTGAAGGGCCGTAGTCAAAAAATTGGAGGTCTAAAAATACCATTCCTCTACTTATTTGTCTTTTATTATTTCAGACTTAGCAGATAATGATGCTGATGATAAGAAGCATCAGTCACAGACACAAAGGCCAAGCACAATAGCAGTGCAGAGACAGATTTCACATTTCCTGTCTGTGACGTGTCTGCAGATACAGGAACAGGCTAATGGCATTCTCATCTCCTGTATGTCCTTCAGCGTCCTTTGAGTGCTGTGTGACCTGGTTTCCACTCCGGCCCTCACAGGGCAAATCAGAGGAAGCAGGACTCTCTGACTTAACATGCTGCTGAAATATTAAAGATGAGTCCCTGGACAGAGAGCCTTGTGCATCACCACCACCAGCCACTGGTCTGCTGGGAGAATAATCCACAAAACAGCGGTAAATCCAGATGGAGTGGGGAGGGAGAGGCAAAAATATATAGAGACTGACACGCATGAGAATGTGAGAACAAGCATCTAGTAGCAAGATGAGGATTTTCCTACGGTAATCATAATAAACAGAAGCAGATTTAAAGACTTGTGTCCATTTGAGATTTAGTCCCCCTGCGAAACGATCTTTTAAAAGAATCTGCTGAACCATTTGTTTACAAATTCACCTGAATCTGTCCAAGGGATTCTTGAATAACTCGCCGACTCTTTTGGACATGTCAGACTCGTATTGATCCGCTAACCAAGATAGTAAAAGCATTTGAAGTGAATCAAGAATCTGACTGCGGCAAAAAGTTACTTTAATACCCAAATAATAGAAATGTTACATATATAATCATAATGGAAATATTTTTACTTAATTGTGTGAATGTTTTATCAACATCCACGTCATTGGTTTTACTAAACAGCATCTTATTATGACACACGAAAACTATTTCAGCCTAGAGATGTATATATGATATGATATATGATATGATATATGATATATGATATGATATATGATATGATGTATGAAATATGATATGATATATGATATGATATGTGATATGTGATATGATATGATATATGATATGATAGGTGATATGATATGTGATATGTGATATGTGATATATGATATATGATATGATATGATATATGATATATGATATGATATGTGATATGATATGTGATATATGATATGATATGATATGATATGATATGATATGATATGATATGATATGATATGATATGATATGATATGATATGATATGATATGATATGATATGATATGATATGATATGATATGATATGATATGATATGATATGATATGATATGATATGATATGATATGATATGATATGATATGATATGATATGATATGATATGATATGATATGATATGATATGATATGATATGATATGATATGATATGATATGATATATGATATGATATGATATATGATATGACAATGGCTTCACCAAATTGAACTGAGACACACTGAAATACAAATAACGTGTTATTTTAGCATTTAGTATATTTATTAATATTAATAGTTATTTATTAATACATTTCAATTTAAGTTATAGTTTTAGTAATTTTGTTGTATTTTTGTCTTTTTATTAGATTGATTGTTTTTTTCAATATAGTTTTTTGTTTGTTTTAGTCATTTTATTACATCAAGTTAAACTAAATGAAAATTAGATGTTTCCTAGCAACTAGCTGAAACTAAATTGTATTTATTTATTTATTTATTTATTTACCTACTTATTTGCTCATTAATTAATTAATTAATTCATTCATTCATTCATCAAAGCTATAAAAAAAAAAAACTAAACTATGGTCCTTGCAAATCTTTATAATCTTTGTACATTTGGTAATTTCCTCCTATATACTCATCCCACAGAATACACTAACAAATAAATGCTTTTAAAATGTACCGTTTCGTAGAGGAGTGTATGCTAGAAGAGCATAGCGTATACTCGAAAAGTTAGAGATACCAAAAATCAGATAAATAAATAGAAAATACATTTTTTTATCATGGCCTTAAATTAGACTATTATTGAACCAGCAAAAACATGTTTTGTAAAGTGTAAAATGATTTATTGCCAGTAAGATGTTTTTTCGTGACCTGAGCTCCTGAAGGACAAATTCAGTGTCCTACAATGTAACCTCAGGAAAAAAAATCTCAAACTTGACAGAGCCTATGAACCTGTAAGCCTCAAGAGAATGTTTCCCTGCCAAACTTTCTGATAGCCTAGTCTTGCCTGAGGCACTTCAATAAATGTCAACATCATTTGCCAAATTGTATAGAAAGGAGAGCCCACTGGAATATTGAAGGAGTAGCCCTTATGACATTTTCAGAGAATTAGATTTGATTGAACTGACTGCCAAAAGCTAAAGTAGCCTGAGTATGATCCCAATATCCCACACTGTCAACAGTGACACAAAGAAACAAACCTCGGCTCGGGATGCCGACCATGGACATTTTATGAGATGGCTTCAAGTCTTGATGTGCTGACACTTCTATTGATCTTCGCTCTGGAGCAAAAGTGCCACTGCATTTCTGCAAGTAAATACGGCTGATTGCATCAATTCTCAGCTGCTCTGGGGACGCAGAACAAATGCGATAAGAATTCCCACATCCAGAAATGTCTTTACCGCGACAACAAAAACAATAACAATGCTAATAATGTCGATATTTGATGTCGAATTAAACTTCCGACTTTCGTGCTTCAGGTCCAATAGATTTAAATAATTCCTTGTCATCAGTTAGTAAAGGCCCCCGGTGAGCTGTGATCAGTTCAAAGTCATGAAGTCAATGTGATATACTCTAATCTTGGCTGAACACCTAGGCAAGAAGCCAGGACAAAAATACGCCAAGAGAAATCGTAATTTTCTAATACATAATGCAAGAAGTGTCTGTCAATACGCTGCAGTTTCAGTGCTTTCTCTGGAAGATCTGCAAAGAAGGCCTTGGTACAGCACTGTTTATACTGTCCCTTCTTGCATTTTCTTTTTCAAATCCTTGTCTTTTATGGCATATACTAGGTGAATGCACATGCACATGCCACTTTCTCACTCACACCTGAACGCTTCAAGGTTGCATTATGACTGGCAGACACAAGAGCATGCATTGAAGCAATGCACCAGCTCTCTTTATCATCTCGAAATGCATATTGAAATCAACAGCAGAATCTCACCAACCTCAAAATGCA
The DNA here is from genome assembly GCF_001515625.1 of Sinocyclocheilus rhinocerous. Classification (NCBI taxonomy): domain Eukaryota; kingdom Metazoa; phylum Chordata; class Actinopteri; order Cypriniformes; family Cyprinidae; genus Sinocyclocheilus; species Sinocyclocheilus rhinocerous. The sequence continues at coordinate 73,728 of NW_015623444.1, read as the reverse complement.
GTCTCCCTTGGCAGAAACATCAGAATAATTTGCAGTTTGCAAGTGACATGCATTTATAGAAGTCAATAAATCTTCAACATCGAGCCAAAGGGACTTCAATGAAGATAAATGATAAATATGAAGGCTGCCCTCAAATGGGCTTAAGTCGATTTGAAAGTATATGGAAGCGGCACAATGGAGATTGGTTTCGAAAGGAAGACCATTAGATGAGGCTTTTAATGCTGCGGTGCCTCATAAACCTCAGGAATAATGGTGTTCGCTTCCTCGAGTGCTGGAACCGTGGTTTATACGTTGGGAATTAGCCAGATGATTGAGCATTAGCGAGCGCTCTGAGTGATCAGACTACTCCAGCTCTCCTGCTACAAGTCATAAATGATGTAAAGGGGAAAATCACATTACGGATACTGTAGCAATCGATACAGTAGTACAGAGAATTAATGTATGTTTACTGAAATGTATAGGTTCAAAGTGACGGAAATAAACCTTCACAAAGGACAACATCCCGTTGGGCATTTGGGTCACTTGAGAGTTGACGGTTTGAAAAATATGCCAAATAATTCTGAAAAACTCGAATTGCTAAAACGAATTCATTTTCAAAGCATGATACTAATAACATGAAGGTCAAAACCTCCACAAATGAAAAACGATACTTCAAAAGTTAAAAAAAAGTAATGTTTTTGCAATGCAATTGAAGAACCATTTTGGGTTCCACAAAGAACCTTTCAGTGAACAGTTCTTAGTTTGAGTATTTTAATAATCTAAAGAACTTTTTTCACTATAAAGAACCTTTATGCAATGGTAAGATTCCATGGATGTTAATGTTTTTATGGAACCGAAGATGCCAATAAAAAAAAAAACTTTATTCAGCAAAATTTTGGATTTAAGAACTGGCTGCCTTTACAATTCATGAGCTAGAATTTGAATTGAACTGCCCAACATCAGGGGTTGAGTCCATGCTGTAAGCAAAAAATCAGAAATATAACTAGTTATAAAAAGTTAATTATGTACTGAGAATGTTTCTAGCTTTGTTAAATTTGCTGTTTTGGGTCATTCTTGAAACATTTAAGAATTATTCTCTAATAATTTTCCACTATCCACCATTATACCACAAATTTAATTCAGTATGAAAGCATTATATACATAACATGAAGGTCAAAACCTTTTGAAATAAAAAAAAAAGAGATAATGTAAAAAATGCAGAACAACACAAAATCTTTAAGTCCACACTCCTGAAAATAAAGGTTCCTAAAGATGGTTTTCACAGCGATGCACAGAAGAACCATTTTGGGTTCCACAAAGAACCTTTTAGTGAGCAGTTCTTAAGATAACTTTTTTTTTTTAGTTTAAAGAGTTTTTTTTTTTAACCTTTTTCCACTATAAAGAACCTTTGTGCAATGGAAAGGTTCCATGGATGTTGAATGCTCTTCATGCAACCAAAGATGCAATAAAGAAAACAGCACATGCTTATTTTGAGCTAAATTACGCAGCTTTTTATAAGCTGCTACATGGGTAAAATAAAAGGGACAATGTGAAATGTCTTTAGATAAATACTGTACATATTAACAACAACAACAACGATAAATAAGCTCCAATTAAGGTATAAAAACATCTCAAAGAGGATCCAACAACACTGTTCCTAAGCTAAATTGTAAGTGTCACAGAAATACTTACGCAACGTATGTATTTCAGTTAATATTTCAATTATTTCCATATAATGAATATTTAATACTGATGTAATAAATTGATGTACACTAAAATGCTCCTATTACATTCACCGTCTATAACACAATCACATAGTGAGCAGAGTTTCACACATCTGTCTGAAGGCTCACTGCTCGCAACACTCATTATAATCAAAGAAGCTGTTGCTTCGCTCACTCACGGTGCAGATGAGGTGCTAAAATTTAGACACTGCATACCGAATCAATGCAGTGCACGCATAAAAAAAAACTACAACTCAACAGTTTTAAACAGGTATAAAATAAGATCTGATGCTATTAAAAACACACACATTCTGCACTATTGCACCATCAGCAAATTATACAATACATAACAAATCAAATTAATAATACAAAGTGATCTGATGGTCAGAAAACAAGAAGCATGTACTGTTTTTCAATAAACAAGGGTGCATTTGAGTACATTTATGATATTTATTAACATGACCGTGATATTAATATAACATCAATCCGCAAGCAGGAGTGGAGACTCATGGGTAAGACAGCAGCAGAAGTGGGACGGGGAGGTAAGTAAAGCACAAGAGCTGCTCATAAACGTTTGCTGCAAGGACACAATTCATTCTCAGTGAGACAGGCAGATTTTAGAGTGGGTGCAATCCCCTGAAGGCACGAAAGAAAGAATAGTAGAGTGCAGAAGGATAGGAATACCTCAAATTCATTTTGAGGCTGTGGAAAGAGCCAGGCTGGCTTGAAATCAAGTGGTAATACACTAAATTTGATCTCTGTAAGCACAATAGGACTCCTCAAGGGCCCATGACAGAGTGTGTGGCAGTAAAAGCTGATAATCAAATCCTTATGTTTTTGTTGCTGTGATGGACCATCCTCATTAAAATCAAACCAATTGTTGTGGAAACTCATATTTGCACTGACCTGGGGATGTCGGAACTTATTCTTCCTTTAAATATTTAAATAATGTATATATAAATGTGACCCTGGAGCACAAAAGCAGTCTTAAGTCGCTGGGGTATATTTGTAGCAATAGCCAAAAATACATTGTATGGGTCAAAATTATTGATTTTTCTTTTATGCCAAAAATCAGTAGGATATTAAGTAAAGTTCCAAATGTTCCATGAAGATATTTTTTTAATTTCCTACTGTAAATATATTAAAACTTAATTTTTAATTAGTAATATGCATTGCTAAAAACTTCATTTGGACAACTTTAAAGGCAATTTTCTCAATATTTTGATTTATTTGCACCCGCAGATTTTCAAATAGTTGTATCTCGGCCAAATATTGTCCTATCCTAACAAACCATACATCAATGGAAAGCTTATTTATTCAGCTTTCATGTGTTGTATAAATCTCAATTTTCGAAAAATTGACCCTTATGACTGGTTTTCTGGTCCGGGGTCACGCATTGGTTTCTACAGCCATTCAATTGGGAAAAGCCGCAGTGTTTGCTGCTCGCAGAATGTTCTACTGGAATTTTGAATTGCAATCACAGGAAGAGGAACTGCAATTCTATAATTATTTAAATATGCTTATTTTTTTTCAACTGATTACATGTATGTCTCTACTCTGTACAGATATAAGATTTCAATAAAAAAAGTATTGTATGTTGTATATTATCAGTATATATACTATATATTACAATTAGAGCAAGTGTTCTTTCACAAAGTAAAAGTATAAATTGTTTTTATTATATTTACTCTACTTTTGCAAAAAAAATTGCTTTATCTTGTTTGCTGCTTCATGCATGGAAGTGTTTTCTTTTAAAAGACGAGATAACTCGTTAATGGCGGGGAAAGAGTAAATAGATTTTTCCGTACATTTCTGCCATATGTACATTAACTGACAGTCACCACTGATAAGCTACTACTAAATATTGTAGAAACGTAATTTTCTGTAAAGTTGCTTAGCATCGATTTGTATCGTAAAAAGCGCTATACAAATAAACTTGAATTGAATAAACTTGAATTCTTTATTAAATTCTAAGAGCTGTAGAATCATGGGAGACTCATTTTAATAACTGAACAGTATTGATTGTTTAACAAAGCACACAAAACCCTTCTTGTAGTACATGAATAATTCATAATGTCCACAAGACCAATGATTAGGTTATTTCTTCAGAAAGAAAGAAAAAGAAGAAGAAGTAAAAAAAACGCTGAATTAAAATCAATAATGCAAAATGTCCATACAATGGTGATAGGTGGTATCCTGAAACTGCTGAACTAAACTAAACGATCAAGAGCTGTATGTGTTGAAGTTGCCTTTTTCTCAAGACTAGGAATCCTTCACTCATACCGGATCATCTATAGCTCCGAGGCAGGAATGGATACTGTATATAACTGAAAAGCTTTGAGGACAGTTATTACTTTGAAAGTGAGCTGTTGTGGTGATCCTTCACACCAGATGAATCTCAGCTCAGAGACTGAATTTCTGCAACTTCACATCAACAGAAGACATTTTTTCAGAGATAGAGAGAAAAAGCTTTAAGTGAAACTACTGAGGGAATCAGCTTTAAGACCTTTAACCTCCATTGGGCTTCAAAGGAAACAGCTGATGTGGATGGTTCTGATCATAATGACAGGAAATAAACAAAACAAAACAAAACAATTAACCAAAGGAAACCTGAGATAACTTTGCATCACATCACTTTGCCAGTGTTAGCTTGGGTAAAAAATGAATAGGCTATAACTTAATCCGACTCTCAATGTTTTGCATTGCCCTTCAATCTGAGAATTGTAACTGAGCACTGACCTCTCTAAACTAATTTTCGCTCTCATTTTATGCAAGTTCGAAGTAATGAATCTGGATTTCCCTAGCGAGAATCTGCATATCTGTCCATTCCGAGACATAATGCCTGTGCTTTATCTTGTTCCACGAATCAAAGAATGGCCATTCAAGAAGACAAAGGGGTTTTGAACAGGACGCTGATAAGAAAAGCTCACTGTAACCCTGCTTAAAATTCTGTAATTGTACACTCTTATCTTGGCTGAGAAACTTTACCTCCATTTTGTTACTTGATAGAATGTAACAGTCACTGTAAAAAAATGACCGTGCATTTAACGGTAAAATACTGTAAAAATGCTACAGTAAAAACCTGTTAAATGGTTAACGGTAAATTCCCCTACTATATATGGTGAAAAACTGTATTGGACATTACATGTAATTTTACGGTAGTATACCATTTTTGGAAGTTGAAAAATACCGGTGTGTCACCATGATGGTGTTTGGTGTTTGTGTGAATGACACTGTGCACCTTCTATATGTTATTATTTAAAAGCTGCTTGTGATGGGCTTTGGTTCATCATGTGACTTTCTCATCACCACCTGCATTTGGTGGTTACTAGTGTATTACAAAGCTAAACAGATTTCAGTACTTCAATAGGTTGGTATATTAACATTATATCAGTTAATGAAATAACGGTATTTAACTGTAAATTTAAGTTAAAACCGTAAAACCTAAAATGTTGCTACCATATTTTTTACGGTAAAATTCCGGCAACCACAGCTGCCGTTTTTTTACCGTAAATTTTACGGAATTTTTTAAACAGTGTGGAAACAAGAGGCCCTTAAACAGGCAAAAAGACCACAAAGCTAACAGAACATGTGGCATTATATTGTGCCATATGATAAAATCTTTTTTAAACACTCCATGGATTCACAATGCCAGAATTTTTATTTTTTTTTGTGGATTTTAGTTCATGTTTATTAGCTCTGAGGTCCGCTGTATGATGACAAAATGCACTTTTTGCAAATACATGCATTTAAAATCTACAGTCTTTCTCTTCAAGGACCAAAAATACTGGCATTTGATTTTGGATGTCCAATCAAATGTGGTTTGCAGTCTGTGTATCTGTGTGTATAAAATGCCAAAATAAGAAATGTGTTAAATAAATATCTGAATAGCTTTGAAAAGAAACATAAGCAGAGCCTTTTAATGATCACACAATAATATACCACCTAAAAATTGGAATGGGACAAGAAACAAGAGAGATGCCATTAATAAATAGCATTGGCCATGTCAAATGTACTTTTTTAAAGGAAAATTCAGAGCGTGAAGTCTAATTTGTTGAAAATCTTACATAGAAGGAAACAAAATAAGGCGTGAAATGATCTCACTAAAAGCACTGCTTATGGTGAATGAAACGCAGGAAGATGAAGCATGAAAACAGAAGTACAAGAGCTGTAAATCCACCGTAATGTCAATGACTTTTCAGGCAAAAATTGCAGCGGTCACAGTAAAAGGACTACTGAGACTATGCGTTTTTTCCCCCTTCTAATTAATATTCTAAGGAAAATATTTTCTTTTTTAAAAGGTAATATTCATGGGGGGTTTTGATGGCTTGTGGTTTTAAGCAAAAACGGCCTCAACTCAACAGATGCCTGTGTTAGTTTTCCATGAAAGCACTGCTGAATATCCCAGCCCTGAGGGACTGCACTGGCCACAATAAACAGTTCACCAGAGACCCGAAAAAGCTCAGCCTTGAGCTGTTTATAATACACACAACATGAAGAAAAGACACAAACACAATCAGATTCGTGCTTGTTAGGAGTTTCTTAGAGGAAAAGTGTGTTTGTGTTTGAGAGCGAAAAAGAGAGAGATAATGAGGAACTTTAGGCAACACCAATGATTACTTCATAAATCACTCTTGATGTGGCAGCAGGGGACTCGCTGTCTCACCCTGAAGGTAAAAAAGAGTGCAAAAGTGAAGCAAATATCCTACTTCTCTTACTTTTCCCTGAGCTATGAAAGACATTTAAATACAGCTTCCCTCAAAGGACAAGCGGGTTTATTAATCTGCCTCAACAAAGTGCTTAAAATGACATTTTCAAACTTGGGTTAAAGGGATTCATCCAAAAATGAATCCTTTACTCACCCTCATGTTATTTCAAATTTTTTTTAAATAGTTTATAATAATTTTCCAGCTTAAAAAATTTGTTCTAAGAATGCTTTGTTAACGTTAGAACATTAAGTTATAATAATCTTATTTCAGAATGTTCTCTAAAGGTTCAAAAAGTGCCATTTTAAATTTTAAATTTTCCATTAACATGAACAAACAATGAAAAAAAAAAAACTTTGGAAGCATTAATTAATCATAGTTAAGGTTACAATTTTAATGATGCACTAATCATGTGCTAATACATTTTTAAAACCAAAACTTGTATCTGCTAGTTAATGCATTAACGAAGGTTAACTAAGGAAGGTTGAATGAACATTCTATTAACATTTGTTCGTAACTTTGAAAGAACGTTGCCAGAACGTTCTCAGAATGTTCCCTGTTAAATGGGCTTTTGGTGGGGTTTTTTTTTTTTTTTTTTTACT
>NW_015623444.1:22920-66432 GCF_001515625.1 Sinocyclocheilus rhinocerous | reverse complement strand
AAAATTAATAAGTTAGTAAAATAATCATTTTTGGCCCGTTAAATGGGCTTTTGGGGGGGTTTTTTTTTTTTTTTTTTACTAATAAACTGCTATTTTTTATGGCAATCATATTACATAACGATTCTCAAAAACTTTTCTACTTTTGTGTTGTACAGAAGAAAAAAAAACATACAGGTTTGGAATGATATGAGCATGAGTAAATAATGACAGAATATCCATATTTGGGTCAACAATCAAACCAACAGCTGTGATTGTCATGAAAATTATCTAGTATAGAAATAATCATAAGTGAAGGCATAAGAATCATGAAGATTTCAGAAGCTTGTGAGGTACATTACAAAAGTAGAAAGCGGTTTTGTAGAGAAACGCATTTGGAAGACAGTGTGCTATTATTAAAATATTAGGTTATGAAAACAGCAGTTGGCGCTCTTGACATTTCTGAATTATCATCAGACATGACTGATGCTCTGTTCTCATCCATTAGATACTGAATGAAGGCATCATTAACGACAGGCAGGAGCGTTTAAAACTCGTAGTCAATCACGAGTCTGTCACGTGGAGACAGTAAAGCTGAAAACTGTCTGTATGTGACAGTGATAAACTAGCACCTTTAACATCAGTCAGATAAATAACGAATGGTCACATCATCAAATATAATATATGGGAGCAATAAAACTAAGTATATTCCAATCTACTGACTTAAAAGCCATTAAAATGAGTAATGTTTGCACTTAATGTTGCTTAATTGTATAAGTAATAGATCATGCATCAAAGATCATCATTTTATAACAGTAAATTGTAAATTTAGAAAAGGAAGAAAAGGGGGGGTTCTATAGAGAAACTTAAAGGCTCTTTTATATCAAAACTTCAATCCAAAATGTGGGACCATGATATTTTAAGGATTGAAATTCATTCAAAAAGTGAATAACTGTAAAACAAATACTGATGTGTTCAAATTTAATCAGAGTTTAAGAAGTTTCCAGTTTATCACGGAATTGTCTAAATCTCCACAACTTGATGTTTATCGGGTCATTTCAGGGCTAGGATAAGACGTCTTGGAGACACATCTGAATTGTTACAATATGATCCTGCAAAGCTCATGATGGCCCAATGGGCTTCACACTGTGGCATTTGACAGGAAAGAATATTAAACTGTAATTACGATAGGATGACAACAGTAAAATGTACGATTTCCCACATGATGGAGCGAGCCCTGCTACCTCTTTTTTTTGATAGATTTGTTTTATGTAATGCGCTGACATTTGCTTAAAGCTTTTGTCAGAGATGCTTCAGCACCTTTAGCATCTTATCTTTCATTTTGGACAAGAAATGAAATTAAAGATTGATGGACATGTAGGTCTGTACCACGGAGATGAGCTAACGGATGTCCTCACCTGTCTTGTCATCGTGAAAACGCATTAATATCACATCAAAGACAAACCACTGGTGGGAATTTTTTTTTTAACTTAAAAAAAAAAAGAAATGCTGAGAAAAGGTTATTTTGTGTGTGTGATATGTGTGCGTTGTCTCAGTTTCTTTACTTGCTTTACAAGATTACTTGCTTCACATCCCCTGTTAGCAAACTTTAAAAAGAGCACGCATTATGGAAATAATATATATTTAAAAATATTATTTGAAATATAGTACATTTAAATATAATAGCCAACAAAAGCACAGTTAAAATTAGGGCTGCCGCCAATTAAAGATTTTTCTAATCGACTAGTTGTTCATTTAAAGGGTTAGTTCACCCAAAAATTAAAATGCGGTCATTAATTACTCACCCTCATGTCGTTCCAAACCTGTAAGACCTTCGTTCATCTTCGGAACACAATTTTATATATTTTTGATTAAATCCGAGGGCTCTCTGACCCTCCCTCCCATAGACGGCAAGGTAACTACCACGTTCAAGGTCCAGAAAAGTACCAAGATGATCAACAAAGTAGTCCGTGTGACATCAGTGGTTCAGCTGTAAAGTTACGAAGCTACGAGAATACTTTTTTGCGCGAAGAAAAAAAAAAAAACGACTTTATTCCACATTTTCGTCTCTACTGCGTCACTTTTACTGTCATGAACGCGCGTCCACAAGTGACGCAGTAGAGACGTGAATGATTTAATCAAAAATATCTTAAATTGTGTTCCGAAGATGAACGAAGGTCTTACGGGTTTGGAACAACACGAGGGTGAGTAATTAATGACAGAATTGTCATTTTTGGGTGAACTAACCCTTTAAGTAATTAGTCTACTTGTTTGAACGTTTATGATATTAATTTAATTACTTACACATGGGGAGAAAATGGTTTATCTGAAAGAGTTTGTCCCCTGAACCCTTTCAACTCATTAATGTGCAGTAAAATATATAATTTAAACAAAACACATTTACAATCTGTGTGCACTATATAATACTGTAAAATACTATACAATACATTAGCCCTCACTGTTGTATTTGTCTACAGAGGGGGTCTGGTTGAGATCAGTATATATGACAGTAATCAGCACAGAACATTTCGAATAACAACATTCAAGTGCTTTGTGATAAAACAAACTTAATCACCTTGGTTTGACTTGAGCCGTGAGTATTACCCAAGAACAGCGAGCCAATTAAATGCAAGTTTCTGCCATGATTGTTTTCTTTGCTATCAGAATTGTCATATAATTCGAACTAAATGTGGGTTAAAACCGATGGAAACTGGGTCCGATCTGCTCAAGACAACAGGTCTGTGAAACAGCTGTAGGGAGATTAGACTTCTAGACCAGTCTGCAAAAAGAAATGTACTGTATGGACTATGAAAATCCACACATTCAGACAGGAATAGTTTGGATTTATGGAAAAGAGTGGGCTGGACTTAATGCTAAACTATGTATTTTGTGTTCAACCGAAAAATAAAATCCTAAAGTCAATCTAGTATGAGAGCCTGTTCTAGTACACCCCCAAAACAAAATCAATACTTTATAAAAGAGCATAATAGGACCCCTTTAAAGGTTTAGATCAACATGAGAGGTTTTTCATTTTGGGTTAAACTATTCCTTTAATTGTTCAAACCTCTTTCAGCCTAAAAGAAGATCTGCACAATCCCTTTCACTTTTCAGCTGTACCAACTAAAACGGACGTATCTGTCCAAACAGAACATGTATTATCTACAGTAAAAGGCCTACTGGTGCCGACACAGTTTTTCCATGGTCTGGTTTGTTTAGCTGAACCTCTGAAAAAGGTCTGGAGCTGTCGGACGACCTACATTCCCTCAAACCAGACTCCAAGCTAAGCCTAAACACAAGACCAATCCTCCCTCAGGAACCTAAACAACCAGCTGCACCCACTTACAGCAAAGAGACTTTAGGGTTACCAATGTTTCCTAGAACGGTACTTTAACAGGAGAGACGTCTTATTATTTCATTTCAGCTTACTCATGTGAAGTGTTACGCCAACCCTGAAGCCAACTGGAAACAGTCAGCGAGGACATCTGTTGGACGGCATAGATGGTAATCGCCATGTTTCACATTATATGTTCAGTTTATGAGAAGAATTGCTCATAAATGTCTATGTTGTGGATTTGAAAATATTGTGAGTGGACTTTACAACATGCATCCTAGAAGAAAATGTTAAATATTTTAAAGTTAAATGCATAAACCTGGTTAAATGCATAAATCTTTGAGAATACTTTTGAGAAAATTAAGAGTCCTCCTTTTCAGTTTCTAAGTTGACCAGAATACAAATGTCTTTGCCTTGGTTTGTATTTGAATAATAATAATAATAATAATAATAATAATAAAACTGCACTGTACAATATCCTGTCTGCACTCCTCACTCACAATGTTCTTATTATTCCCTCTGTTATTTTGCACATTTCTCTGATATTTTGCACATTCCCTTGAACATTTCTACCTCCGAATGCCATTTGCCCTGTTATGATCTTTGTCCATATATAAACATATGCTATTTACGTACCATAACATTATTATTATTATTATTATTAACAATATTATTATTAATAATAATAATAATAATAATAATAATAATATGTATACTAATTTTATTTTACACTACAGCAGTAAAATTTAAATACTTATGTCTTGATATATTATTTTCTTCACTTGCAAGAGTTAAACGCTCAAGCTTTTATTTTGAAAACTACTTAAGTTTCTGTGAAGTTTACAAACCCTTCTCATTATAAATCTAGTGGAAAAACTTGTTGGAAATTATGCAAAATGTGAAGACTCACTAATGTTTTACATTTTAAAGTTAAATGCATAAATCTGGTGCCCTTTGGGAGCAAAATTATAGGCTCCAACTCATTTTAAATAAATAAATGAATGGAAATAATAATAATTGTCTATGTGTTCACTGGCAAGAGTTAAACTCTCAAGTTTTTATTTTGGCAGAAACCTACAGGGACACCTTTAAGTTTTTGTGAACATTAAAAAAAGGTATTATTATGAAATATTCATTATATGTTTTAAGCATATTAATTATTTTACGTTACATTAGTAAAAATACTATATTTATGTCCTAGTTTCTCAACCTTTATTTCCTAATTTCTTCACTTAAATTTAAACCCTCAAAAGAAACCTACAGGGAGACATTTAAGTTTCTGTAAACAGGTTTACAAATCCTTCTCATTACAAATCTCATTATAAATCTCATTACAAAGCTGTAATCATTTGTCCACAAAAGTGTTGGAAAATGCCTGTAAAACTCTCAGCACTGGCAGAGATGGGATTTGCTGCACTTACTGTGAACCGAGCCTCTCTGACCTGATCCGGACCTTCCCAGTGTGAAGGACTATCTGCAATTTAATATCTGTGGCCATAAATGATAGCTCAAGGTAGTTGTAAGCGAAAGGTTTAGGATTGTGCATGTTACCGTGGTGCTATCAGTGCATTTGCAGCTTAAGCGACTGGCTCAAAAAACAGCAGCAGTGGCCATTAAGATGAATAACTCATTATCAAGCAACAAGATAACGTGGCACGCAGAGAACACATTTTTAAATACACTCAAAACAAGCCAGTGGAAAATAGCCAGTTTTTTTTTATAACTAACAGAGATGAAATCTGCTAGCGCAAGTTTTACATAATCATCCCAGAGAGGGGGGGTGGGGGGGTCAGGAAGCTTACTTGAAAATTTTATTACAGATTGTGTCAAGCTCAGTAAAAGATGGACCCTTTTGAATCGCTCGCCATGGCTCACTGTAGAAACCCACACACACACCTCACTACCTGGCTTTGTGAACAGCTTTCCTCTCTATATTCTTTTTTCACTGATTGCATGCTAACACCTAATGCGATGCATTATTCAGAAGCGACACCCATTGCTTGAATACATCGATCACAGCCGTGATGTGAAGGCACTGCTCTCTTATAAGTCACAGATATAAGCAACCTGCTATATTTTGCATTGAAATATGGGTTCTTTCAATACGCAGATGAATTAAAAAAAAAGTCATTGTTTGAGAAGAAAGCCTTGATCAAGACCTCAAAACATTCTCATTTTCATTCATAAACTCTGTTTATTCCATCTCTGGTGACATCCGTCCTCCATTAGGCAGTGTGTTGATGAGGCCGTGCAATCAAGGGTAAACTAAATGGGATGCTTAATTATTTGAGTCTGTCCTTACTTAAATATGAATGTCAGATTGCAGTGCAATTAGGCAAAATCTGCACGAATGCTTTCTTTTTCAAAGACGTTCAAAGGACATGACACTGCATGTCAAGAATTTAATCCAGCTTCTCAAAAACAGTGGTACAAAGAGCTCAGATTTAAGTGGCTTAAAACACCAGAGCTCGGTCATATATTATATTTTACACTTGCATCTTTGGCATTTCATACACATAAAAGAGAATGGAGATCAAAGTGCCCGGGCAATTCACTGATTCTTTGGACAATTTAAAGGATTTTTTTTTTTTCAGTTCAGTGACATTGAAAGTCATGTTGAATTAATAATCAATTTAAGATTTTGAGACAATAGCAAAATAAAGGCCCTTAAAAATGGGTCTGACCACTACTAAAATAAAAATGAAACTAACTGAGGGAAAATGTAGCTTCTGGAATCTTTTCAGAAGTTTCTATTCCATTACATCAGAAAATCCTTCGGCAACCTGGCAACCCTCGCCCTTAAAAGCCTTATAAACAGGAGATCTCAACTAACGGGTTCCTTTAGGCTTAAAACACTATTATTTCAATTTCCTCGTTCCATTTACTGACTCCACAATGACATATAACTGCAAGAACTTGTTTGAGTTCTTATAGTCTAGTCATATTGCTTTGGGTTAACAGCTTGACATTTGAAAAAAAAAAAAAAACTCTTTCAACATAATTTAGCATTAAACTGCCATTTAAAAAACACATTTAGATAATGAACTTCAAAGACGTTCAAAGGACATGACACTGCATGTCAAGAATTTAATCCAGCTTCTCAAAAACAGTGGTACAAAGAGCTCAGATTTAAGTGGCTTAAAACACCAGAGCTCGGTCATATATTATATTTTACACTTGCATCTTTGGCATTTCATACACATAAAAGAGAATGGAGATCAAAGTGCCCGGGCAATTCACTGATTCTTTGGACAATTTAAAGGATTTTTTTTTTTTTCAGTTCAGTGACATTGAAAGTCATGTTGAATTAATAATCAATTTAAGATTTTGAGACAATAGCAAAATAAAGGCCCTTAAAAATGGGTCTGACCACTACTAAAATAAAAATGAAACTAACTGAGGGAAAATGTAGCTTCTGGAATCTTTTCAGAAGTTTCTATTCCATTACATCAGAAAATCCTTCGGCAACCTGGCAACCCTCGCCCTTAAAAGCCTTATAAACAGGAGATCTCAACTAACGGGTTCCTTTAGGCTTAAAACACTATTATTTCAATTTCCTCGTTCCATTTACTGACTCCACAATGACATATAACTGCAAGAACTTGTTTGAGTTCTTATAGTCTAGTCATATTGCTTTGAGTTAACAGCTTGACATTTGGAAAAAAAAAAAAACTCTTTCAACATAATTTAGCATTAAACTGCCATTTAAAGAACACATTTAGATAATGAACTGAATGTGGCTCATCAGAAAAAAAGCCATTATACTATTTGCAAAGCCTTTTCTTTCAAAAGCATAAAGCCTTGATATCTAGCAAAATGTTTTTGCTTGAAGATGGATGGCTTTCTTCTACTAGTGTCATTGCAAATACAAATGGTGCAGCAATGCAACTGTGACACACTGAATAATTCTTTAATGAAGATGCATATTTGCTCTATTTATTTATTTATTGTTTTTTGGTATGCCTCTATAGTGCTGTCATCAGTTGTTTAGCAGTTTCCAGGAACTCCATTATTTGATTCTTGAAATATGACTATTACTTCGCTTTGAAACTTCAGCTTCAAGTTCCTATTGTAAATAACATCTTTTATGGCTTATTGCTCTGACTTGCATCTAAAAGCATCATTGCATCTGAATCATATTAGTTTATTCTGGCGTTTGGGACAGTGCTGCAGTACATTGACTGCTGCTGGCATGCACTTCTGCGGTAGTTTGGCACTGACTGTAGAAGTCGAGGTTGGCAGAGTCCTTGTTCTTGTCACTTGTGCCCAGAGGTAGGTGTTAGCACTTTTCCACAAGACTGCCAACAGAAATTACAGTATCTGTCAAGTTCAGAAGTGTAACTGTGCACAGTCTCCAAAATATCCAAAAGACTGACCTTGAGTGTTTTATTTTAGATTATGACATGACTCTAATACTTAATTATTAGCCTCTATCACTGACAGACTAAAAACATCCTTTGTCATTAATATTTCAGTATCTGGCATGCATTTTTAATTGCATCCTTTACAGTATAAACCTTAGCATTGTTTCTGTCTTGCGTTGAGTGCATGAACAGCAGGTTTCTGCCTGACACTGACGCTGGGTCAGTAACTGAAGATTATGACAGGCACAGGTGACTACAAAGTGAAGCCAGCTCTAATGCTGAAAGTCAGCTCTGCCTGCAGGCAAGGGAACTTACAAGGGTTCGCCGAGCCATCACTGGAATACACAAATGGCTAAAGTAGGTTACCTTCAGAGTAGGGGTACGATCTGGTATAGACTTGACAGAGGAATAAGCTTTGGGTCAAAGTCTGTAGACAGTAGTGAAGGTGGTACTAGAGTAGATACAATTAGATTTCGTGTTTTTTGTTTAATGCTGGAGAGGACTGCACATAGAAATGTGGTAAAATGTATAATATAATGTATAGCCTCCAAAGCATTTTCATTCACAATATTTATCAAAGATAACATTTTTGAATAAACACTGTAAGTGAATGAAAATGCTTTGGCGGTTAGTTTTATTATATTTTTAGTTTTTCCATTATGCAATACAGCATTTTTTTTATCAGAAATACAGTAAAAGATAATGTGAAATATTATTACAATTTAAAATAAATGTTCTATTGTAATATATTTTAAAATGTAATGTATTCCTGTGATGCAAAGCTGAATTTTCAGCATCATTACTCCAGTCTTCAGTGTCACATGATCCTTCAGCATTCCATAAACATTTGTTATTATGATCAATGTTGGAGAGATATTTGCTGCTTAATATTTTTGTGGAAATTGTGATGCACTACAAGAAACTTGTAGAGAAAAAAAAGGTAAGTAAGATTTAAAACCAAAAGAAAAATAATAAATTAATACTTTTATTCAGCAATGACATTAAATTGATCAAAAGTGACAGTAAAGACATGTATAATGTTACAAAAGATTTACATTTCAAATAAATTAATTATATAGGCTAATGCTGTTCATTTTTAACTTTCTATTCATTCTAAAAAAAATCATGGGAAAATAAAAAATATATTAAATACAGTGCTGTCAAACGATTAATCGCGATTAATCGCATCCAAAATAGAAGTTTTTGTTTACATATTATATGTGTGTTTACTGTGTATATTTATTATATATATATAAATACAAACACATGCATGTATATATTTAAGAAAAATATGCTATGCTTATATGTTAAATATATTTATATATAATATAAAATATAATAATATAAACATAAATGTATATACACATGTAAATATTTTCAAAATATATACTGTATGTGTGTGTATTTATATATACATAATAAATACACAGTTCACATACATATATTATGTAAACAAAAAACTTTTATTTTGGATATGATTAATCGTTTGACAGCACTAATAAAATATAATATAAACACACACACACACGCACGCACGCACACACACGCACACACGCACACGCACACACGCACACACACACACACACACAATCATGGTTTCCACAAAAATATAAATGTTTTCAATATTGATAATAATAAGAACCATTATTACTGAGCAACAATAACAACTGATAACAGGGATGAATTACATTTAAAAAAATATATACAGTATACTGCAAAAACAGTTAGATATTATTTCACAATTTTACTGTTTTTGCTGTATTTTTGATTGCATAAACGCACCCTTGGTGAACATAATAGACTTCTTTCAAAAGCGTAAAATTGTTCCTAACTTTTGACTTGTGTATTCTATTTTATCATATTATTTAATTATATAATACATATTTTGCACACATTTTATACATGTCAAAATAAAAGTATGTTTACAGGGTCAGTGTCAAGGTCAATGGGGATTTGAGTTGTCAGTTGTGATCGTGGTTCTGTAGTTGTGAGCAGGTCACAGATGTGCGTGACCCCAGTGTTAAGTTTTTTTAAAGACATGCTGTGTAACATATCAGATGACACAGACAAAGCATGCTGTCCATCAGCCGGCTACTATGTCAACAGCCCAATTTCAAGCTTGCCCATTCAGGGCTAATGCTCGGCTAACAGCCACGCTTAACCGCTAATACTATCCATCATCTCCACTTCATCCCCTCCAGAGAGCGAACCGCCACCATGAGAAGCTACTGGAGCTACTGGAAAATTCATTAGCTAAGTCTTCCTGCAGACAGCAGCTAATGTTCACTAGGCTAAGTTTAAACTACAGTGCTGATTACGGTGACACTCTAGTGTGCTTCTGTCCGTTATATTATGTTAAAACAATGATAACGTGTTGTCTTCTAAATACGTGTCAAACTGCACATTTAAAGAACTAGTTCACCCCAAAATGAAAATTTGCTGAAAATGTACTCACCCTCAGGCCATCCAAAATGTAGAGTTTGTTTCTTCATCACAACAAATTTGGAGAAATGTAGCATTGCATCACTTGTTCACCAATGGATGCTCTGCAGTGAATGGGTGCCGTCAGAATGAGAGTCCAAACAGCTGATAAAAACATCACAATAATCCACAAATAATCCACACCACTCCAGTCCATCAGTTAACATCTTGAAGTGAGAAGATGCATGTTTGTAAGAAACAAATCCATCAAGATGTTTTAATACCAAACCACTGCTTTCAGCTAAAATACGAATACTATAAAAATACCGTTACCGCTTTCTCCAGTAGAAATGTCATCTCGTCTGAATCAGGAGAGAAATATGCACAGATCAAGCACTGTTTACAAGCAAAAACAGTACAAAACAGACCTAAACAAATATGTTGGTGTATTATGATGTGAGAGGAAAACAGGAGATTTTTCACTTTTTCACTGAAGGAAGCGTTATTATGGATTATGGACTCATATTTTGGCCAGAAGCAACAGTTTAAAGTTAAAATGCCTTTTGTTTCTTAAAAAATATGCAGCTTTTGGCTTCACAAGATGTTAGCTGATGGACTGGAGTGGTGTGGATTACTTGTGGATTATTGTGATGTTTTTATCAGCTGTTTGGACTCTCATTCTGACGGCACCCATTCACTGCAGAGCATCCACTGGTGAGCAAGTGATGCAATGCTACATTTCTCCAAATCTGTTCCCATGAAGAAACAAACTCATGCACGTTTTTGATGACCTGAAGGTGAGTAAATATTCAGCAAATTATCATTTTTGGTTGAACTGTTCCTTTAATTATTTGTAGTAGCTTAGCCAAGTGCAAAAACTAAAATGAACCTCACGTTCAGTTCCTGAATGTTTGTATCTACATCACTTGAAACACTACTTAAAATTCAGTTTGCACTATAATGGAAAGTCCAACGAAATCTAGATAAATTCTGTGGATCTTAGAAAGCATTGTACGACAAATACTTACATGAGAGGCATTTTTTAGAAGCTATACTTACAAAAACAGACGTATACTCCACTTCAAGTTCATTTTATTAAGTACATTTAGGTTCAAGTACATTTTCTACTTTTCTAACTTTAAGTATACCAACAATCAGTGTACTACTAGTAGTAAGATGAACTGGTTGTTAATCCAAACTGCTCTATTCCAGCTCCTGCTGTTAAAACATTTATTATTAATAAATCACATTAACTTTGCACTGTGGTCAATAAAAACATTGAGACAAAAGGTCAGTAGCTCCTGTTTATCGCATTTAAGTTGACAAAAATAAAATTTTATTTTATTTTTACAGCTTTTATGTGCATATGTGAAGTTATAGCTGTGGCCCGATAAGCTCGAATGCATAAATGATTTATGTTAATTTTTTAGCCAAATTATTAAGCTGATAATATAATTATGTTTTGGATGATATTATTCATATTGTAAGGTAATGTCTATTCTTTTTGCCAAGTATTTCAGAAGTAAATAAATGGACAGAGTACTAATGAAGCACATTACTTGGAAATATTACTGATTGACTTTAAGTCAATGGAGTCTAATGACAGCGGCTGTCAATGATATCTCCATATTCATGGCATCATCATTTATTCATTCTGTGCTGCTGAGCTTAATCTGTACACAGAGGCCATTCATCAACATGAAGAGCTGTGCGAGGCGATGGGGGCATCAGGCAGACAGCAGAGACGGCACAAAAATACTGATATTAATCAAGTACCTATCACAGGTAAAACTCCGACAATGAACCCCAGGCCAAAGTACAACACTGAACATCTGGTCACATGTTATAGCAAGACTTTAATACGCAAACTGTCATGCCAGTGTTTTTTAAATGGTCACTTGTGACTCCAAGTTGGGTCTAAATTCAGTCTTGCAACACTTGCTCATGGACACTAGGGAAAAATAACATAATATGACAAAAAATGACCCAAAATACATTAAATATAGTTTCAATATTAACAAGGATAAATAATTGTTAATTTATTTAGGATAAATATTATCTGCATTTTATTTTCATTTTATATTATTAGTTTGGAAACACTTTATAGTAAGATTCCATTCCAACTACATTCACAAAAAAAAAAAAAGGGTAATGCTAATTTCAACATCTTCTAATGCCTTATTAAAATTAAAAAGTTTTTTATTAAAATGTTTTTACTGTCACGATGTCACACACACGAGGGACGAGGAGACGCTGGAGAATGCTTTTAACAGGACTTTATTGGAACCAAGGGAGACGAACACAGGAAGACCTTCACCCGAAGACGTACACAGGAAGACGTTCACCGGAAGACGTACAACAGCGGACAGAGAAGTAGGGACTGGGAACACTTTAAATACACACAGGAGGAGGGGATCACGAGACACACCTGGGAGCAATGACACATCATGGGGAACACCTGGGACAAATGAACTAAACTAATCAGGGGAGGAACAGGAAACTAATCAAATAAGGGCATGGGAAGGCACATGGGGAGCAGGACACACACAACACATGGAACAGAGTCTGACATTTACATTTTTTATTTTTTATTAAAAACCAAAAGTTTTGTCTGTTAACATTATTTAATGGACCTGACCTCACATGAACTAATGACTAAGAGTTGTATTTTTATTAACATTAGCAAATATTAATAAATTTGTTTATTTTAGTGTATGATTAATAATTAGTTAATGCTAGTAATGCATTACCTGACAGCAACTAATAGGAAATTATTATTTAAAAAAAAAAAAATTATTGTAATTATTATTATTATAAATGCATTACCTGACGTTAACTAATAGGATTTTTTTTTAATTATTATTATTATTTACTTTTATAAAATAAAATCTATAAAATGTAAAATCTGGTCCTAAAGCAAAACTAGTTGCAAATCAGTCTCGTACACATTCATGTGAGATTATTAGTATTCAGATGTTTCATACTACAAATGAGTCTTCACAAAATAATCCACTTTTGTTGAATATGGTACTAAAGGCAATGTTTGCAACTCTGCATAATGACATATTAACGGTGGAAAGCTGCGGGGATGTTAAGAAACTGTAACTAGGCCTTTCAGATGGTTTAGATGATGAACGACTCACTTTACGCCAATTCATGCATTAAACATTTTCTTCATTTTACACTTTTTATTCACTGCAAAGTCTGAAAAAAATACTATAGCTGCAAAATATAACAGAATCAGAAAGTCAACTGTGATTGTATTATAAATCCGTCATTGCCATCTACTGGACAAAAAAAAAAAAGGTTTCAAAATACAGTACAGCCTAGAATTGTTCTACTGATATAAGCTCCAACATTCAATTTCAATAAAATAAACTCCTCCTCATGTTTTTGCCTCTCTCTCGTCCTTGTTTCAGATCTGTTATGACTGACTTTTTTCTGTGAAATGCAAGAAGAGATATACTGTATATAGCAGAACGTCAAGGATGCTCTTTTCTACACAATGGAAGTGAAAGGTGACCGCAGCTGTCAAACAGGATTTTCATGTTTTTTCAGTGAATAATGACTTAAATTTCAGTCAGTTCATCCTAGTGATCATTTGGCTTCAGGAGAATTAGAATAATGTGAATAAATCATATGGACTCATTTTATGATGCTTTTATTGTGCTTTTTGGAGCTTTATAGTCTTGTAAAAAGAAGTACACTTTACCATACTACTAAAATACTTATGGAAATAATATATTGTAAAACAATATACTTATGTGTGAACTGAATGTAATGTTTTCAGACACTTGGTGCATGTTAATTGCCATTAAATGAAAATGTAACGTAGTTTAAATGTATACTAAATGTAATTAGCATTTACATTAAATGCAATTAATTTCAAAGTGGTTTTTACTCACTTAATTAGGACATAAGTATATTTTTCTACTTCTGTTGTTTTTGAAATATGGTTAACGTGTACTGCCGAATTCACGATAAAAAAAAAAAAGTTTTAACTTAAAATAATGTGTTACCCCGCTGACTTAATTTTATTTGTCTAGTCAACTAAAATATCTAAGTTGTCACTTAGTACAACTTAAAATTTTAAGTTGACTAAACTTTTTTGAGTTGCGTAAACTTAAAATTTTAAGTCAGCAGGGTAGCACATTATTTTAAGTTGACTCATTCTTTTTTACAGTGTCTGACAAGCATTTATGATAAACTAAAATGTACTTTCTATTAAAATGTTATTTCTATTGAAACTTGCATATGTCATACTTTTAATTATTTGTAATTACACATTTGTAAGGATGAAGTTGCAATGTAGTATTTAAATATATTAATTTTAAATGTTTTAAAATGAATTCAACATCATTACAAAATGTACTTATAAGTGTTTTAAGAAACACTGATAAAAGTGTCTCTCTTTAAGTGGCCTTTTATTTAATTGATATATTATCAGCAGCTACAGTTTTTTAAATCTATTTTAAAGATTTTAAGTACACTACACAAGTGCACATTTAATGCAATTAAACACAGCTCTTATCTCAAACCTTTGGTCTTTATATAGTTTTATTGAATGGAAAAGAACAGCATAAGTTCTATGAAGTTACGTGAGTTTGAAACAACGTGATGGCGAGTAAATGATGATCATAAGTCAAACATGGATTATGGAAGCTGCCAACAAGTTGTTATAAAAAGTCTACAACTACCACAAGGATATGAGTTAAATGAATCGGCTTGATGAATCAGACAGTCATTAAAACAAACTTGGTAGATGTGTGAGTGTAATTTATCTGACAGAACAAAAGATAACCGCCTCGTCCTAGCAATGTTAACCACAGACCCTATTTAAACACTATTATAAAAATCCACAGTACATTACTATATCAAATTTAGAGCCTCTGGTGAATTAGCCTTCAGGGTGGCCTACAAACTGACAACAGCTCTATTATTAGAGTATTCAGTTTCTGTTGGTGAACTCTAGTCATACAGTGTTGTTTGGCTGAGTCGATGAGGAAACATATGGATACAGCCCCATCCAGTGGTCACAGCGGTACCACAGTCATCTGAACATTTATGACAGTCTTTCTGCACATTAATGTTCCATAGATGCTTTAAAGGGGTCATATGATGCGATTTCAAGTTTTCCTTTCTCTTTGGAGTGTTACAAGCTCTTGGTGCATACACAAATTAATGATCTTTAAAATAGCATCATATGACCCCTTTAAATTACAATGACTCATTTTAGACTGAATCATAAGTATTTAATCATATCTCAATCAGGGGCTCAGCAAACTTTCAAGTGAACCTCAGGATGAGGTTTGATTTGTTTATCAAATTAAAACAAAGCAATTATTTTAGTTACCTTTTTTTTGTTTTTTTTAATTGTTAATGCTGAATAGTGTTGAATTTTCTTCTCCTGCGTCATATTCTTCATGCAATTTGTTTGAGCTGCGCCCTCTACTGTACAGACGTGAACATAATTAGTTACTTTTTTTAGGGAGTAAAGCAATATTGTAATGCATTATTTTTAAAAGTAACTTTCCCCAACACTAAACACTATTATTAATATTACTATTATTTATATAAATATTTATTGAACAATAATATTCTAAGCTATTCAGTCAAAAGTACAAAGGCAGTGCTCTGATACAGGATTAAAGCTATATAAAAATATAAAGTTCTTAAACTTTGCCCTCAGATAATACTATTTACTCTGGAACAAATAATAGATTAATGAGAGCAAAGATTGCCCATTTGATATATCATTCATCGTATTGAGAGCACTGTCTTGGTATTTCTAAAGTCTTTGGTTGTACTCAAATGAATGTGAGCTTACAGTCGATTGTTAAGTCGGGCAAACAACACCAGAGAGAAATGCACCGTTTTCACCAGAAGATTGAGTTATGGCATTTTGAAGTCCTATAACATGCATTCACAAAATAATTTATATTTCATGACAACTTTCAGTCCAGTTTTTTTCTAGGTTAATATCACTTATAATTATGCACCAGAATATTACAATATGTGACCTTGGACCACAAAACCAGTCATAAGGGTCAGTTTTTCGTAATTGAGATTTATAAATCACCATAAAATAAAAATCAATAATTTTGACCCGTACAATGTATTTTTGGCTATTGCTACAAATATACCCCAGCGACTTAAGACTGGTTTTGTGCTCCAGGGTCACATATCTGAATTGAAATAATTACAAACCATTCATGAATGAAGCAATAGGTTAATGGCTCTAATCTGACAATTAACATAAATATAAAGGACATCTGCAACTGAACCACAGCTGTACAGTGAATCAAATAGTCAATGAGACTATGAAACGTCCATAAAAGTTCTGTGCCTTGCAATTACGCAGTTTCATAAAATACAGCGTTATGTGGCTGCATTGCAGATATAACATCCAGAAGACAGATTTGATGCCATAACTGCATTGGTAAAAGTGATTTCTGCTGTTTTATTTTAATCCATCTTGAAGGTTATGCTTTTGAATGTAATTATATAGTCAAAGCAGATTATGCTGCACTGAGACAGGCCAGTGTTGAAGCAGCCAAATAAACCTATTGAGTTTGTCCATTCAGCGAGGCTGGACACTGACAGCAGCACCTGACACTATGAAGGGCCCAGCTGTTTCCTGAGCCCTTGTGATTACAGCACACAGCGCCTTAGATAATAACTGTCTTATGAATAGAGACACAAATACATGTACACAGACAAACACAGGCTGGGACTCCATCACACAAACATAAACACACATCACGTGATCCACAGCTAGGAATGAACCACAAATCTATATACAGCATGCGGTTTATTTTTATGCCATGCTGAATTACCGTCTCTAGAGAATTTCGGAAATCTTTTTGAACCACCACATTCCCTCAGCATCTGCTTTACTTTCATTAGTATCGTTTCCATTACAGTTTCCATGGACTTAGCCAGAATGGTCTTTTTTTAGCTAGCAACACTCACTTGGCAGTTTCAAGCTACATTTGAACGCTGTTTAGCCATTTCTAACATAATTTCACACTGTATGAAGAGGAACAAGATTGAACGAATCCACTGAAACCAATGCAGTGAGATCTAAGGCAAACCACACCACAAACACTCTTTAGCAATTTAACAAATGAGAAACTGTAAATTTACAACTGTAAAACTCATCAATATCCCCTTCACTGTAATACAATGATTTATTATGCCCGTCACTTCACATGAGACCATAAAGTGTGATCAGTCGAAACACCGAACGCAACAGAGGTCCCTCTTTCAGCAGATTAGACATCAATGCGTCAAGTGGCTTGACTTCAATAAGCAGAGGAAGCAAGAATGTCTTAAAGATTCCCAGCGAATATGAAAAAAATGATATTACTACCACGGTAGAATAACCTCTCTATTAAAGGGAAAGATCACCCCAAAAAAATAAATAACATTCTGTCATCATTTATTCATCCTGGTGTCGTTCCAAACATGTATGACTTACTTTCTTCTGTGGAATGTGAAAGATGATATTTTGAGAAATGCTTCAGTGGGTTTTAGGACATCAATGGTAACCCAAATTATTTCAAAATATCTTCCCTTGTGTTCTATAAAAAAAAAAAAAAAGTCATGCAGGTTTGGAACGACATGAGGTTGAGTAAAAAAAAATGACAGGATGAACTATTCATTTAAAACAAAGAATTATAACAGATTGTTTGTAAAGAGTATTTGCGTATCTCTAATGAACTGGTCCCATGCAGGTTCTCTGATGAAACAAAACTCTACTTTTCAGCCAACTCGTCAGTCTGTAAGAGTGAATTTGCAGCCAAATGATAGTTTCAAATCAGATTTTTTTGTTTTTTAAAACGTTCTGAGAGCTCCAAGTGTCACTTTCTGAAATTAGATCACCAGTTGTGCCAACTTGCGTCAGAATTAAACATTTGCCTCATCCTGGAACTTTACCATGTTCCCAAAACTGATTGTAAACTGCAATATTTTTTTTTTTTTTTACAAAACCTAAATGAATGGGCTTTTGTTCTTTTTTCTGAACTGATAAAAAGCCAGATACAGTATAAAAAAAAAATAGGTTGGCCTATAGGACTATAGTGCAAAATCTTCACAAATTTAAAGGGACAGTTCACCCAAAATGAAAATTCTGTCATCATTTACTCATCCACATGGCGTTCCAAATCTGTATGAATTTCTTCAGCAGAACACAAAAGATGATATTCTGAAGAATGTTGGTAACCAAATAGTTTCAATTGTCCAAAAACAGAGACATTTATCAAAATATTTTGTTTCTCAGAAGAAAAAAGCCATAGAGGTTTGAAATGACATGAGGGTGAGTAAAACAATGACAATTTTCTTTTTTGGATAAAATTGCTCTTTAAAAAAAAGCTTCAGCGACCATATGTTGTGTAAAATCATGTAACTGACACTTTAATCACATAAAGTACAGTACTTAAAAGCATTAGAAAATCCATTACACTCTTATATAATAAAGATTATTTTTATTAAAGATAAAGATAAAATAAAGATTTCAAAAGGTGGTTTTCATAGCAATGCCATAGAAGAAACATTTTGGCTCCTCAAAGAAACTTTCAGTAAACAGCTCTCAAAAAAAAACGAACATTTAAATTCTCTAAAGAACCATTATCCACTATAAAGGACCTTTTGTGGAATGGAAAATTTCCACGGATGTTAACGAATCTTCATGAAACCATCAACACCAATAAAGAACCTTTATTTTATCTAGCTCCATCAGACTTTCGCAAAGACAGAACTGAACTCATATGGAGTAAAATTCACATCCGCATTTTTGGTGGTACTACAGCGATGCCTACTTATCTCGAAGAGGGATTTACCTTTTTTGTTGGGGGAAGCCCAGGAGATGATCCTCCTGACCAGACAGCAGTTGAGCAGCACTTTCTTGGAAAGGCCGTGATCCTTACGAAACTGAGTCAGGTCTTCGTCCCATTGAGTCCTCTTGACTGGGGCAGACATGGTCACACTACAACTACTCGAACCCAGATGCTGCTGTTAAAATGATGCACTTTCAATCCTATGTTTCTTCTTCCTAAGAGGCAGGAATAATTTACATTTTCTGTTTCCCAAGTGGGCTGAGTGGCTAAATAAAATATGACCGTTTGGTTATCGAACCTTCTGCACTTAAAAACTAACCTAAAGAGCTTTTCAATATAACCATACAAAAAACTACTATAGTTTTCTATATATAGTTCCTCAACTATGTCTTCAATTACATCTTAATATAGATTCATGATATGCCAGAATGGGTTAAATAGCCTCCCCTATATAACAGCAACTAGTGAGAGTTTAGCAACATCTGAATTTAACATCAACATGTTGAAAAATGCATCAAACTAGACAAAAAGCTCCCATTCTAGTTTAAGACTAGATAGTTAATTCTGTTAATTAAATGAAGCAGCACTATTGAACCCGCAAAAGAGTCTTGCACTCTCTCCTCCAGCGAGAGTATTTTCTTACCTTGTGGTTTTAGAAGAGCTGCTGATCCTTCGGTGGCTTCACAGCAACACAAAGATGCTCAGGTTTCACGCTACAGAACGCTTTCTCTTATTTCGTGTGAGAAAAGAGGAGGGGAGGATGAGAGATACTCCAGTGATCAGACTGTCTGCTCAAGCCTTTATCTGCCCCTCTCTCTCATGAGGGGACAGTGAAACATGATCAGCATCTGCACCTGAGAGTGGCCAATCAGAGAGCGGCGTGATCATTCATGTCAATGATGGACATTTTACTCACAGGACCCAGGGCTGGACCCATGGGAAGTGTACTTTTCTGCCGAGAAACACACACACACACGTCATTCTCAGCCCTCGCTGGCACACACGCACAAGCAAACATAGAGCCAATAATGAAGTGTTGGCTCACAGACAGATTCCCCTGCTGCTCGGATGCCATATTTAGCAACATTTAGACCCCCACCCAACTCCCATAAAATCACTCAGCGTGCGGCATATACACAAATCAACAGGGCCAACTGTACTGAGAATACACACCTGATCCTGTCAGCAATCATTTAGTCTCGGATGATATAGAATAATGATTACATGCACATCATTTTACAATCTATAGTCTGCTTAAAGCCAAAGAAAATTATATTACTTCATTGTTATTAACAACATGAAGTGAATGTATTTTGAATAATTTATTGCTATTGTGTCAATAATATGGAATCATGTAATCAATAAAAAAGTAACTGTCTGATTGTGAGTATTTTAAAATTTAATTTAATCTAATTACAAGTACTTAATTTTTGGAATCTGATTAAGATATCCAGATTACATGTAATCAGTTACTACCCAGCACTATAATATGCTATTTAAATATAAATATTATATTAATAGCATTCTTTTACAGCATTTATTAATCTAGGTTTTCATGACACATACCTAATTTAAAAAATCTGGAAAAAAAAAAAAAATCAAAAATTGCCAAATTCCCAATGGCCAATTCACATAGTTATTAACACATCAGCTGAATTACTTGGATTTATAGAAATTAGAATATTGACTTATTTATGGTGATCAAATCAACATGTTTTCATGACACACACCTAATATTAGTAATCTAAAAAGAAAATTACCAATTTCTGAATAGCCAATATTTGTCACGTAGTTGATAGTTTTTGGTATCATGAAATATAGCACTATATGTTGACAATGGAACCACTGATGCCAATAAAGAAACTTTAGTGTAGTTCCATCAGACTCTCGCATAGAACTCACATCTTCATTCTGGGTGATACTACAGCGATGGCCACTTATCTTGAAGAGGGATTTACCTTTTTGGTTGGTGGAAGCCCAGGAGATGATCCACCTGACCAGACAGCAGTTGAGCAGCACTTTCTTGGAAAGGCCGTGATCCTTACGAAACTGAGTCAGGTCTTCGTCCCATTGAGTCCTCTTGACTGGGGCAGACATGGTCACACTACAACTACTCGAACCCAGATGCTGCTGTTAAAATGATGCACTTTCAATCCTATGTTTCTTCTTCCTAAGAGGCAGGAATAATTTACATTTTCTGTTTCCCAAGTGGGCTGAGTGGCTAAATAAAATATGACCGTTTGGTTATCGAACCTTCTGCACTTAAAAACTAACCTAAAGAGCTTTTCAATATAACCATACAAAAAACTACTATAGTTTTCTATATATAGTTCCTCAACTATGTCTTCAATTACATCTTAATATAGATTCATGATATGCCAGAATGGGTTAAATAGCCTCCCCTATATAACAGCAACTAGTGAGAGTTTAGCAACATCTGAATTTAACATCAACATGTTGAAAAATGCATCAAACTAGACAAAAAGCTCCCGTTCTAGTTTAAGACTAGATAGTTAATTCTGTTAATTAAATGAAGCAGCACTATTGAACCCGCAAAAGAGTCTTGCACTCTCTCCTCCAGCGAGAGTATTTTCTTACCTTGTGGTCTTAGAAGAGCTGCTGAACCTTCGGTGGCTT
Source organism: Sinocyclocheilus rhinocerous (assembly GCF_001515625.1). Classification (NCBI taxonomy): domain Eukaryota; kingdom Metazoa; phylum Chordata; class Actinopteri; order Cypriniformes; family Cyprinidae; genus Sinocyclocheilus; species Sinocyclocheilus rhinocerous. Next base: position 44,866 of record NW_015623444.1, on the reverse strand, counting down.
CACAGCAACACAAAGATGCTCAGGTTTCACGCTACAGAACGCTTTCTCTTATTTCGTGTGAGAAAAGAGGAGGGGAGGATGAGAGATACTCCAGTGATCAGACTGTCTGCTCAAGCCTTTATCTGCCCCTCTCTCTCATGAGGGGACAGTGAAACATGATCAGCATCTGCACCTGAGAGTGGCCAATCAGAGAGCGGCGTGATCATTCATGTCAATGATGGACATTTTACTCACAGGACCCAGGGCTGGACCCATGGGAAGTGTACTTTTCTGCCGAGAAACACACACACACACGTCATTCTCAGCCCTCGCTGGCACACACGCACAAGCAAACATAGAGCCAATAATGAAGTGTTGGCTCACAGACAGATTCCCCTGCTGCTCGGATGCCATATTTAGCAACATTTAGACCCCCACCCAACTCCCATAAAATCACTCAGCGTGCGGCATATACACAAATCAACAGGGCCAACTGTACTGAGAATACACACCTGATCCTGTCAGCAATCATTTAGTCTCGGATGATATAGAATAATGATTACATGCACATCATTTTACAATCTATAGTCTGCTTAAAGCCAAAGAAAATTATATTACTTCATTGTTATTAACAACATGAAGTGAATGTATTTTGAATAATTTATTGCTATTGTGTCAATAATATGGAATCATGTAATCAATAAAAAAGTAACTGTCTGATTGTGAGTATTTTAAAATTTAATTTAATCTAATTACAAGTACTTAATTTTTGGAATCTGATTAAGATATCCAGATTACATGTAATCAGTTACTACCCAGCACTATAATATGCTATTTAAATATAAATATTATATTAATAGCATTCTTTTACAGCATTTATTAATCTAGGTTTTCATGACACATACCTAATTTAAAAAATCTGGAAAAAAAAAAAAAATCAAAAATTGCCAAATTCCCAATGGCCAATTCACATAGTTATTAACACATCAGCTGAATTACTTGGATTTATAGAAATTAGAATATTGACTTATTTATGGTGATCAAATCAACATGTTTTCATGACACACACCTAATATTAGTAATCTAAAAAGAAAATTACCAATTTCTGAATAGCCAATATTTGTCACGTAGTTGATAGTTTTTGGTATCATGAAATATAGCACTATATGTTGACATTAGTGGTCGACCGATATGGGTTTTTTGACAGCCGATGCCGATGCCGATATCTATGAAAGCAGGGTGGCCGATGGCCGATATAAAGCCGATATAATTTTATTTATTTTAATTAATTTAAGAAATTTGAAATCATTTGAAAATGGATTAAAAATACTTGTGTAAAATAAACATACTTATACTTTAGAAGACAAAGCATTTTTCACAAATAAATATTTAATAAAAATCTAATTGAATAGGAAGTAAACACTGTAACCAACAGGGCACTCAGTATTCTGGGAAGTTTGTGTGCATTGGGAATCATATATATATATATTTTTTTCAAATAAAGCCAAGGTAACACTCATTTTACATACAGCACACAATGAAAATGACATGAATATGATAGTGGGCAAATGCATAAAGCGCAGCATAATTTGAAATCATGAGTTTAGTTTGTCGATCGTGCGTCTCCAGTGAAGCAGAACTCTCCTCCTGTCCGCATTCAATTTGCATGGACCGACCGTCACGCAGAGAACACGCGATCATGCAGGATACAAATGCACACTTCATGATTATTAGACAGACTTCTATCTGTATTAGGCAGAACTGTTAAACGACAACAACAAACAAAGAAGAGGGAGAATGTGAGCACTGTGTGTTCAGGCGCTGCAATCTCAGCGCCGTTGAATTAGAAGTCCCGCCTAGAACACATCGGCCAAACAAAAAACTTATCGGCCGATGCCGATATTTGAAAAATGCCAAATATCGGCCGATATATCGGTCGACCACTAGTTAACATTAGCTGCTAAAATAGCTAACATACTTTTACAGGTATTTGTTAATCTAAATTCATGTTAATATCTGCATATACGGATTAATTTTATCATTTCAGTTGTCTAAATTAATAGCAATGCATTATGAACAGGAATGAATGAACATTTAACAAAAATATACTTACAATTAACTGCTGTACTACAAAAAAAAGCTGATTGGGTAAGTAAAACTTGATTTAGTTTTAAAAAAATGAAATTTTTGCCTTTCTATTAAATTTAACTTGTTAGATATTTTTAATTAAAAAAAGACAAAACACTGCTTAAAGGGACAGTTCACCCAAAAATTTAAATTCTGTCATCATTTACTCACCCTCATGTTGTTCTGAACATGTAAGAATTTCTTTCTTCTGTTGAAATATCAGCTGATGGTAGCCAATGACTTCCACAGTCATTTTTTTTTTTCATACTACAGAAGTCAATGGTCAATGGTCATCAACTGTTGGTCATCTGGTCATCAAAATTCTTCAGAATATCTTCTTTTGTGTACAACAGAAGAAAGAAATTAATACAGGTTTGGAACAACTTGAGGGTGAGTAAATGACAAATTCTCATTTTTGGGTGAACTGTCAGCACCACTGTAACGATAATCCTGTCTACTGTAAAAAAAATAAAAAAATAAAAAACTAAGATCCATATTCTTTATGCTCTAACTACTGTTGATGCTGCCATCTATTTCAATTCAGTTTTAGTGACTGTGCACAGTAATTTAATAAGCTCATTCATTCTCATTCATGTCCTTTATAATGGCACACAAGAGCACAATGAATTGCATAATGTAGGCCATTATGTACACATGTACGTATATACAATTTTACAACAAATATTATTTCATCTAATTCATATTTACACATCAGCAGAATTACTTGGATTTCTGGAATTCCGAATGACCAATATTTTTGACGTAGTCGATGGCAGCGTTTAGAGCATACAAAAATATTAGCTGGTGTGGATTTCAGTCCAGCGTCGCGATTCATCCTCTGTGCAAAACGACCTGAATTCACACAGGGAGGTTCACATTTACAGGTGCATTAAAAAGACTGATCTATCAGCCTGCGGAGAGAAATCCGGTAAGACAAAACAATCACAGCTCCAGAGCTTCATATCATTATCCTCCTCCTGCTCTGCTGTTTCTATTTTGAGCTAATGTGACTGATTAATCACAGAGATTACTAACAACAAATACATAACGTATAATGAACACAATATAAGACTGGGTTTGTATTATGATGCATTTCTGACACTCTAGATATGAACTAAATAAAACCGACAATATTTATGGCATGGCTCACTTAAAATTAAAATGGTCACGAGCCGGTGTTCTAACAAATAATGCTACCTATTAGATTATGCTACCAACCCAGTATTTTTAATACTGTAAGGATAGGTTTAGGGTTGGGGTAGGTGTACATGTTAAAAAAGCCTCACACCACATAAATATCATGCTGGAAGCAAAATCTAATAGGTAGCATTTTTCGCTGTCGAATTATGCTACCAACTGTTTTAAAGGGGTCACATGATGCGATTTCAATTTTTCCTTTCTCTTTGAAGTGTTACAAGCTCTTGGTGCATAAAGAAGATCTGTAAAGTTGCAAAAACTAAAGTCTCAAATCCAAAGAGATATTCTTTATAAAAGTTAAGAGTCAACCACGCCTACCTAAAACGGCTCGTTCTAACACGCCCCCACATACCTACGTCACGATGTGGGAAGATTTGCATAACACAGCCCAAATGTTCACGCAAAGAAAGAAAGCATAACTTTTATTCTCGCTGTAGTATTGATACAAATAAAAGTAATGCTTGTTACATACTATTGACCCAGTACTGACACATATTATTTATTAGGTGGTTGGCTTTGTTTATTAATTTTTGTTTCTTTGTTTGTTTGTAATCAAAGATAAAGTACACGTTATATTTGTGTGTCGAAGATAAGGCTTTATTTTTGACAAAAGCTTGGTGTTCAGTTTAATAAGATTTAATTTTTTTTTAGCTAGCTTTATTTTATTTGAATCATGTTTACATGGTATGTCTACAATTTAAAGTAATGGGTTGCGTTTTTCACAATTCAGAAAGGGCTTTTTTCCTCAGATAACTTCCTCAGACATCAAGACAATACAATATTAAGTAGCCTACGTCACATTACCACTAAAGAAACCTGTGAAAACCCCCACTTCCATTGTTTCATTCAGGCACATTTCCGAGCAAATTAGAGGGAAACGAATATTCTCGAAGCTCTTAAAGGGGTCATATGACGTTGCTAAAAAGAACATTATTTTGTGTATTTGGTGTAATGAAACGTGTTTATGCGGTTTAAGGTAAAAAAAAACACATATTATTTTCCACATACTGTACATTATTGTTTCTCCTCTATGCCCCGCCTTTCTGAAACGCGGCCTTCCAAAAGAGGACGATATCCGCTTCGTCATGCCTGGAGTTGATCCGTGCTGGTCACTGAGGAAATACATCAACTTTGCGCTGTGGATCGCCGGATCGGCTTTCACTGTGGACGAAGCGGAGTCCAGCCGGGGGTCGTCACATGTTTTTGCCGCAAGCCCGCCGGCCGCACTGTTCTCAAGCCCGCCCACCTGCATAGAGGAGAAACAATAATGTATGTTTTTTAACTTTAAACGCATAAACACATTTCATTACACCAAATACACAAAATAATGTTCTTTTTAGCAGCATCATATGACACCTTTAAGGCATCAGTATTGCTAATTTGGGGATTTTGTCACCAAATGTAGCGACTTTGTCATTGTTGCTGCGACTTTTATTAATGGTTTGTGACAAGGAGATAATTTGGTGATATTTAAATATATTTGGCAATTTAAATATATTTAAACATTTTTTTTTTATTATTAACAAATAAACAACAAAAAATAAGGCAGACATTCTGTCTTTTGTAACATCTTTTTTCTGCCATTAAGAATGCACATTTTTTTTCCCACGGCATGCTGCAATTCGTCCTGCGGAATGCTGCTGAAACCTGTTAGCACTTTTTTAGGATTTAAATAAATGTTTTGTGCTTCACAGAATATCTACCTGATGGAACAACATACTGTATCTACAGGCCAGACCAAATTGCTTGTAAACCCTTTGCAATTATCTGTCTTCGACCAACTGTTAAATATGCTTATAGATTATTACAGTATGTTACATTTTAAAAATAACGGGTTTTTTTACATTAACATAATTATCAGTGTCTGATAAATTATTAACTGCATGTAATGTTGTGATTGTGAGAAAACATCCACAATAATATGACAGACAACTGAGACCCATCACAGATTTTTAAGACATTACATCTGATTGCCAAAAACAATAAGGTTACTGCTTTTTATGTTTTTTTTTATTTGTATTCTTTTAACGATGGTGTTGATAGATAACTTATAGAATATTAAGATATCCATCCATCCATTCTCCAAACCGCTTTCCCCAATAAGGTTGAATTGAATATAGGTTGAATAAGGATGAATTGTTTTCAAAATTAGTGTGAATTCGTTTTTTAGAAAGGAAAAGAAATACTAGCATTCTAAACAAAAGTTCAGGAGGAATAAACTTTCGTCGGGGTAGCACAATATTTAATTTTGGACAGGAATGAAAATGAGGCAGTGAGTGATAGAAATACAGTGCATTTAATGGATTGTATTTTTGTGTAACAACAAATCAATTTATTCAGCTGATCAAACCAAAAAAAAAAGCTTTCTGTGGACAAAAACTCTGTAAAACAGTTTTGAATGGTGTGCGGTGTGAAAATGACATGATATAGGATCTTTATACAGTGTGTCATTGTGAAGAATGTAAGTCGGTCCCTCACAGCCTCATTTTCATCCACGTAAAATTGAATATGGCGCCTAACTTGACTAAGGTCTACATGTTCATCTAAACCTGTCAATCACAACACAAGTGTATATAAACAGCCGCTAGTACTATTCATCTCACGGCCACTTCAGTCCTCAATCTTTTCTCTACGTTAGTTTTCATTAAGTAGTGCACGGCTCGAGCCCTCCATGGACAGCAGGCCACATCTTTCCCCATTAAGGAGAAAATATGTGTGAAATCTGTAAGATCTAGTACACATTCACTCTTAACACTCTTAACATAACAAGCACTTTCTATAGAATCAGATGTACAGTTTTGGACTAAATCTGCATTAATCATATTTTTTATCCAGTTAGCTACTGTCTGTTTACTCCGATCACAAAGCGAAACTTGGAGCACAACAACGTATCTTCAATGAGAGAGTTAATTAATCCAGCACTCACAGATTGCAAAATCCTGCGCCATTAAAACACAACGGATGGATTTAACTGAAAAATTGGATACATTCCTTTTATCCAAAGGGACCTGTTTATCTGAAAATAAGAAGATAACAGCATTCTGTCTGTTCTGCCAGAACAAAAAGACTGAGCTACAATGCTGCTATGCCAACAATGTTTTCAGATAGATAGATAGATAGATAGATAGATATATAGATGATAGATAGATAGATAGATAGATAGATAGATAGATATGAATGAATGTACTTGTTTATATTTCAAATATGCAGTTTGTGAATAAGGATAACATCCATTTGAAAATTTGCTTTGACGTTTTCGAACATGTGAGCTCCAGATGGCCGTTCTGCACTCATGAAGCTGCCCGAGAGCGCCTCACCTCGGCCAGATCTTCTGGAATTTACCACTGGCTCTGATGTCTCTGCAGGGGTTAAACATGAGATATCATTTGTTTTGGGTAAAATCTCATGTTTATGTAAATGCAATGCTGTTTATCAGAGCACTGCCTTTGTACTTTTGACTGAATTGCCTAACAACTTTTATGATAGCTGTTGTTGTTGTTTATTAAATATTATTTTATATAAATAATAGCATTTAATAATAGTATTTAGTATTGAGAAACGGAGTTTGTTTGTGATGGTGATTTTAGTTACATTGTTCCACCATTAGTTGGCGACCAGAGACGTTTTTATGAGTGAGTCAGCAGTTTTTTACATTGAAAGCCGTTTTTACAACTTTTACATTGAAAAGTTATAAACGCTATAAACGTAAGTTATTTTTAGTTTCAACAACAGCTTGACACAGCGAATAAATGCACTGAGCTGCAAAATCACCCTTAATAAACTTATTTTCTCCAATAATCCACAAGCCAATGGAAAAGTCTTATTGGGTTTTTGCTACCATCTATTTTGAATACTTTGTAAATTGCATCTGTACCCCAGACATAATTGTTCGCTTCTCCACCTAACAAATGGTACCGTACTGTAATTCACACACATGCATACATACACACTGCTTGACCGTGAGTCGATGTGAGGGGATGTCCGCATCAATTATTTAGCTAATCTACCGAGTAACAAGAGATAACAAGCAACACACTGCCAGTCAACCTGTTACAGCAACCCAAAAAACACACTCAGTGAGGCTGATTTAGCCTTACGTCAATACTCCTACAGGTACTCTTGAAAAATATGATGCTAAAAACCAAACTGACCATCCTGTTCATTTGCAATACATAATTGTTATCCGTTATTGTTCATATAATAATATACACTGTAAAAAAAAATTTTTTACTTTTTTTTTTTTTAATTTACGGTAAAAAACCAGCAGCTGTGGTTGCCGGAATTTTACCGTAAAAAATACAGTAGCAACGTTTTAGGTTTTACGGTTTTAACTTAAATTTACAGTCAAATACTGTAATTTCATTAACTGATATAATGTTAATATACCAACCTATTGAAGTACTGAAATCTGTTTTGTACCTTTGTAATACACTGATAACCACCAAATCCAGGTGGTGATGAGAAAGTCACATGATGAATTTTTACGGTCTATGAACAATTGTTCTACAGCATTTCTAATTTAGTTAATGTTGATTTCACAAATACATTCTACAGTCATAAGTAATATCTGTTGACACTAGTTAAGCCACTGTGAATGAACATGAACAAAAAGTGAGACTGTATTAACAGTGACAGATATTAATGAACACAATGTTATCTTATGTTAGTTCATTAAGGCCCCGTCCACACGGAGACGCGTTTAGCTGTAGGGAAATCTCTGGCTTCGTGTGGACGTAGCCTAAACCTTTCGTAAAGTGCTTCCGCTCATTTCTGCTGTCAAACATCGCTTCACTTCACCACATATATTATCCATATCAATTTGTTTTATACATCAGTTCAAAGCACAATTATACTAAAAAAGACAAAAATCAAAAAGCGTCTCAAAGACTGTTGTGTGTGGAACTGCTATCACAATCTGCCGTTGCTAGTTGCTGTTACTATTCGACGCAGTTTTTGAGAACTCACTGGAACAACAAGGAGGCAGTCCAATTGTGCAATACTGCAGTTTAATAAACAAGTTTGTATGAAATAGCTTACATTTTAAACATAAAACTTCCAATTATTTCCCAAAAAAAATGTTCCAAACAAGGCCACAAGCTGTGTCGCTGCAACACTGAGCAACAGTGGTGTATCGTTCCAGAATGATTCAGCGTTTTTAAACGAATCTGTTGAGTGAACTATTCAATGACTCATTCATGAAGACGATTGCTGAAATCAGAACCAAACAGTACACTACTTATTATTTTTAGCTTCTCTTTCTTTGAAAAAAGAGCAGTATGCTAGCGTGTGGTTCCGAATTCAGCAGCTTATTTAGTTTCTGAATGAAGCCTTTTAAGCGAATAAGCTGAATAAATGATTCAGAGACTCATTAATAAAAAAAATACAAATTGTTGCCACCTACTGGCATGATAATGCTAAGCTCCTCGACCATGCTGCTCTGCTATGAATATGTTTTTATGAAATGTTTTACATGCACTATATGTATTATTATTATTAATACATATTATAGGGGAGCGCGGGGCACAAAGTAACGCGGGGTAAGTTGTAACACACGTGGTTTAAATATTTCCACACATGCTAGCATAACCAAATTTACAGCATTTACTAGTTACCATATCAACATTATATAGAGGAAAAAGTGCGCCAAAATTCAAGTCTTTTGAAGATATCGCTGAACATTTATTTTACCATAGTAAAATTATATTTCTGGCTTAAGTAAATTTTTCATCTCAGTTTTTATTACTCATTTAAAATGAGACAAATCTGCTATTATTTTAATCTCCAATCTGTTATTTATCAGTTTAGATTATTTTTTAATGCTTCACTAACTATCATAAGACAGTAACCGGTTTTAAACTCCAGTTGCGCAGATGGGGCCCATTGTAACACTGCGTTACAATGTGCTATTCTATGACATTAGCGATTTAATTCACACTGTTTACTTTAATACAGTTTAATGATAAACGACGAGAAACAGGTGAATAAAGACTGACAGTCAATGTTTAATGTTAAGAAATTATTATTTCAAGACATGTAAAGCATTTTGGCTCGTTTATGTGGGCCGTCCCAAGCATGGTTGCAATGTGTTCATTGTCAAACTCCAAAATCAGATTATTTTTAATTCTTAAAAAACGCCATTATTTTATTTTATTTTATTGACAAAATATTTTAGTTTGTCTTGTATATTTTTTTCATGCGATCAGATAACATTTTAAGCTGTCATATGGTCATGTTACAACGTGCCCCTCAGCTGTTACAATGTACCCCACCTATGGGGCATGTTGTCACATTTCACTTCCAATTTTTGAGGGTAAATAAAGAAAAACGTGTAATTATGAAACAAAGCGACATATTTGTACTAGACAAGTGTGAAATTACTATGGATAAAAAAAATTATATTCTGAACCCCATGTGGATTTACACAATTTGAGAAAGTCAAAAAGTGTTACTTTGTGCCCCGCTCTCCCCTACATGTATTTAAATACAGGAAGTATGTAAAAACTTTCCAAAAATTATAAACAGAAATCTCAGGTTTAAACTTCAAAAAGAAACCAAATTAAAGGTAAAAATACAGGTAAAAATAGGAAAATGTTACTTTTATTTCACATTTGATTCTGGAGATCCATTCTTGTGCATTTGCATGCAAGAAATGTTTATATGTGCCAAATGTAATGGTACCATAATGAAGCCACTAGATCATGGAATGAGCTTCCCATTACACTGATCCAGTGAACACTTTACTGCTCTGCAAGGCACAGTAAAATATTATGATAAAATTACTATCTGGCACTTCATGTGATTACAGGTAGGGAAGGTAAACTAGGCCTATTTCTAGAAGAGTGTACAGATATATTAGTTATGTTGCCTTTGTTTTTAAAAGGAATAACAAAAGCAAGTCTGCTTAAAATGATCTGTACACATTGATACAAAAGATCACAAAGTGTTAATACTGATGACTCTAAAACTTTTGTTTTAAAATGTGATAAAAAATATATTAATAGTATCTGATTGTAATGTTTTTTATATAGAAAGTGTTAAACTCCTAAAGGATTGTAAAACTTCCTTTATATAATAACTCATGCTACTTAAGCACACAATGTCTAATCTTGCAGATTGAGGGCACATATGTTCTGAGCGTGACGGAAAAAGAAAACTTTGGTGATGCTTTAATATATTCAGATGATAAGGGAGTTGCATCAGTGACTGCGTTTGATCTGTTTGCACGCCTGTCTTTAGATTCTGTCATATCTTTGATCTTACGATAGTTGGTTATGAATGATATAATCTTCAGCTGTGGACGGTGAGAATGACAGATATGAAGGCATCAAAACTCGCAATGAAACATTACAGTTTATGATCAGTATCTTAGGATCGATGATATTGATACATCCATTGGAGGCAGCTGACTATGTGAAATCTACACTCTTAAAGGAATAGTTCACCCAGAAATGAAAACTCTGTCATCATTTATTCACCATACACTTGTTACAACCCTGTATGCGTTTCTTTCTTCTGTTGAACACAAAAGAAGATTTTCTGAAGAATGTTGGTAACTGAACAGTTGATGGTAGCCATTGATTTCCATAGTATTTTTTGATTCTATGGATACCTTAAAAAGTTTTGGTTACCAAACATTCTTCAAAATACATTCTTTTGTGGTCAGCAGAAGAAAGAAACTCTTACAGGTTTGGAACAACTTGAGGGTCCATAAATGATGACAGAAGTTTCATTTTTGGGTGAACTATCCCTTTAAAAATAAAGGATATTGGTATCTATAGTTCAATGAAGAAACTTTAACATCCATAAACATTCTTCAAAATACATTCTTTTGTGGTCAGCAGAAGAAAGAAACTCTTACAGGTTTGGAACAACTTGAGGGTCCATAAATGATGACAGAAGTTTCATTTTTGGGTGAACTATCCCTTTAAAAATAAAGGATATTGGTATCTATAGTTCAATGAAGAAACTTTAACATCCATAGAACCATTCCATTGCACAAAAGGTTCTTAAAAGTGCAAAAAGCTTCTTCAGATTAGTAATAAGTTCTTCACACTAAGAAAATAATGGTTCACAGAAAGGTTCTCAAGGGGGGGGCACTTTTGAAACCTTTATTTTTAAGAGTGAAGGTTCTTCAGATCTTTGAAATGTTCTCCACACTAAGAAAAACGTGATTCTTTAAAGATCTGTTCACTGAAATATTCTTCGGGGAACCAAAAAATGGTTCTTCTTTTGCATAACTCTGAAAACCCCTTTTGGGACCTTTATTTTTTAGAGTATATGTAAGATTTTTGTAATACTTTATGACTAGACCACACGTGAGGTTTTGAGATGGAGGGAATGAATTACAGGTCAAATTCCCAAGGAAAAAGCAAGTAATGACACCAAGACCAATCCTAAACAATGACCTTCACGGCAGCTCAACATTGACTCGAACCGCAGCGGACGGATGCTGAAGTGTGCGGTTGAGGAGCCGCTCTCGCTGCCATGACACCTGAGTAAGCAAAGACACTGTGAATATGTGGCATAAACAAGCCTGGAGGGAGCTTCTAAACAGGAAAGCGTGTCCGTTCTCCTTTTGGCCCCAGGCGTTCATAAACAAACGCCTTCTGTTCGCTCTTCCCAGTGAGTTTATTTGTGACGCGGGCTCTCTCCCCTCCGCCGCTCACGCTTGGCCCCGCTCCGACGGCAGGCGGCCATCCTGGCAGCTGCTTACCGCTCCAGCTCCCGACGGGAAAAACAGAAATTGGCTCCACTGCAAACCAAACCTAGTGGAAAAAGCCCGAGAGACCGACGGGAAGTGCTCGTGGCAATTAATCCGTGATTTTCCAAAAGTGCGAAGTGGATGAATACAACTGGGGCTCAAAGCAGCAGAAATGTATTTAAGGTGGCAATTCTAAGATTTTAAAGGGGTCATCGGATGCAAAATTCACTTTTGTTGTTGTTTGAACATAAATGTGTGTTGGATGTGTGTGTACACATCCATCCTATAATGCTAAAAATCCACCCAGTGGTTTTTTTTTAAATCCCTATTTTAAAATCCCCTTTCTCAAATCAGGCTGTTCTGAGATTCCTGTCAGAATGACATAGTTCTGCACAGGCCCCCTCCCACGATAGTTGATTGACAAGTCAGTCTTACCTTAAGACCCACCCTGAGTGAGCTGAGAGCTGTCCGTCATTGTGTCGACTCCGGTGCAGGGGAAGACAAGAATGTCTGAACCTTTGGGCGGCGTTATGCAAATCTTCCCACATAGTGAGGTAGGTATGTGGGGGCGTGTTAGAACGAGCCGTTTTAGGTAGGCGTGGCTAACTCTTAACTTTTATAAAGAATATCTCTTTGGATTTGAGACTTTAGTCTTTGCAACTTTACAGGTCTTCTTTATGCACCAAGAGCTTGTAACACTCCAAAGAGAAAGGAAAAAATGAAATCGCATCATATGACCCCTTTAAAACGTCTTGATGGATTTATTTCTTACAAACACAGTTTTTTGCTCTAGAAGATGTTAATTGGTGGACTGGAGTGGTGTGGATTACTTGTGGATTATCGTGATGTTCTTATCAGCTGTTTGGACTCTCATTCTGACGGCACCCATTCACTGCAGAGGATCCACTGGTGAGCAAGAGATTTAATGCTACATTTTTTTTTTGTTTGTTTTGTTTTACATGTCCACACAGTATTTGCAATTTTTTGTTTTATTTTTAATTATTTTAGTAGTTATCTGAACTGATTTTGGAACAAAATTGAGAGTAATACACCCACATTGGTACTTTTTTAGTCTGGCTACAACTCACTTTTTGAGTAAAAAATTGCTCAGAAATTAGCTCCCTATGCGGTCACCATCTCCATCCAGGAAGAAAAGCTTTACAACCAAACTGTGTGCAACAGAATGGCATAAGTAATTAGTCTCTGTAAGAGGCAATACCCTTGTTAAGTGGTAAATAAGGATCTTACTTCGAAAAAAGAAGGAATCTATTAAGTGGTGTGCCAAAGAATTACAGTACCAGAGTTGATTATCACTGAATGTGCACAAATCAACTTTAAAATGTATTGATATTAATATTTTATTAAATACAATTATAAATTCAATCATGTCTTAGCATATTCTTTTATTGTTGCATTTTATCATAATTAATTGTTAATTATTGTGCCCACACACACACACACACACACTTACTGTCAAAGGTTTGGAATAATTCAGATTTTTAAAAATGTTTTTGAAAGAAGCCTCTTATGTTTACATTAAATTGATCAAAAATATTGTAAAACCCATAAAACCCATACTACTGTGATTTTTTTTTTACGATTTAAAATAGCTGTTTTTTATTTGAATATATTTGAAAATGTAATTTATTCCTGTGAATTTTCAGCATCATTACTCCAGTCTTCAGTGTCCCATGATTATTTTATTAATACTTTTATTCCGCAAGGGCACATTAAATTGATCAAAGGTGAATGTAAATTCATTTAAAATGTTACTAACTAACTAACTAACTAAATAAATAAATAAACGATTTCAAGATTACAAAAGATTTCCATTTCAAATAAATGCTATTCTGTGAGAATCCTGAAGCAAAAAAATGTATCACAGTTTCCACAAAAATTAAGCAGCAAAAACACTGATAATAAGAAACATTGTTAACAATTGAGCACCAGGAAATTGTTATATAATAATATGCATTTCAGACAAATGTTTTTGTGAATGTGAAGATTTGAGCATTTAGTGCCAGTGTTACTATGGCAGCAAGAAGCTTGTGTCCTGTCACTAAAACTGTCCTAAATATTTTAGCCAACTCAGCATGGCACCTCAGTGCATTTACATCTACATTTAGGCCTATTGATTTAGCAGACACTTTTATCCAAGGCGATTTATCATAAACAGGCAACATGAGAACTGCTAGTAATACAAAGTTTCAGACATTATTTAGAGTAGCTACAACAGAAAATTAAGGAATAGTGAATACTTAGGACCATGTGATATTTTAGTTTTTCTTTTTTAATAAATCTGCAAAAATGTCAACAATTCTGTGTTTTTCTGTCAATATGGGGTGCTGTGTGTACATTAATGAGGAAAAAAAATTAACTTAAATGATTTTAGCAAATGGCTGCAATATAACAAAGAGTGAAAAATTTAAGGGGGTCTGAATACTTTCCGTACCCACTGTATATATACATATATATATTAGATGTAATGCTGTTTATGAACTGCAGGTTGGCAATCTTAAGCCTTTAAAACAAAGACTTTCACAAGTAATACTGCAAAGACCACCTGGCAAGCCCTTGGATCCACCCACAGATTAAGCAACAAAAAAATGCAATGACTGAAAAGGAGAAAGACACACTGAGAAACAGACATTCATAAGCCAAAACTTCTAGAGGCAGCTAGTCCTAACAAACCAGTGTGTGCATTGATGCATACTGTATGTAAAGGACCTAAAGTCATTAATGACTGACTAAAGCAAACACACCTTTTGAGTCATGCACACCAAATAAGCACAGTGTGTGGACCTTTTGAAAATGAGGAAGCAAAAAAAAATTACAGTCAATTTTCCAGCCTCAACATTCGGAAACAAGTGTCTGCTCATTATACGTTAGAGGCAGCATTGCAAATGTACAATACTATTCCTTCATCTACTCTTCTGGATTTTAATATTCAACATGCTCAGCTCAGCAGACTCACACTCTTCTATATGGAAATATGTACTTAAGGGTTCAAACCAATAATGGTTACATTTTCAACTGAGTGACCAGCGTTTCCAAAGCGTGGGTTTGAGAAATAAGTAACTTGAAAAGTAAAACTGTCGCCTACCTAATATTGGCACACACTATCTGCTTATATGTGCCAATTTGCTTTCTCTGCATGACCGATGTAAAAACTTAAAGGACTAGTTCACCTAAAAATTAAAATTTGCTGAAAATTAACTCTCAGGCCATCCAAAATGTAGATAAGTAGATATGTAGATAAATGAACAGATTTGTAAAAATGTAGCATTGCATCACTTGCTCGCCAAAGGATCCTCTGCAGTGAATGGGTGCCGTCAGAATGAGTCAAAACAACTGATAAAAAAATCACAATAATCCACAAGTTATCCACACCACTCCAGTCCATCAATTAACATCTTGAGAAGCCAAAAGCTGCATGCTTGAAAGAAACAAATCCATCATTAAGGCATTTTAACTTTAATCTATAATCCATAATAAAGCTTCTTCCAGAGTAAAAGTCCAGCTCCTGTTGTCCTCTCACATCAAAATCTACCCACATATTTGCTTAAAACTGTTTGACAAGACTATTTTTTTTTTCACTGCAGAAAACAATATCATGGATAGAGTACTTGAATTTTAGCCAAAAGCAATGTTTTGAAGTTAAAACCTCTTAATGATGGATTTGTTTATGAAAAACACGCAGCTTTTCACTCCACAAGATGTTAACTGATGGAGTGGTGTGGATTACTTTCTGATTACATTCTGATGGCACCCATTCACTGCAGAGCAATCCATAGATAATGTATTCATGTTAACAATCCAAAAAATTCGCCACTTTGCATCATGTCAGGTTTGAAGTCATTGAGAACATTCAAAAATGCAGGATAGAGCCTGAAATATGAGATGTGCTTCAAAAAGTTTTGTGGAAATGGCTTATGTTTCAGTTTGCTCCTAGCATGACATTATCATGCGGCTTCAGACGACTAAAACATATAAGCTAGTGCACCAGTTGCATGAACCAGCCAGATGGTGTCTCTATGAACTGGAAAAGAGCTGTTTGAAGTTTCTTTAAAAATTCCTTCTGTGTTCCACAGAAAAACATGAAAGTGAGTCAACAAACACAATTCAACACAGTTTAAAGCTTGTTTCTACAAACACTACAGGTGTCTAAACCAACTAATTCAATCTTCAAACGGCAATATCTAATGATGTAACAAGAAATATATCTAAAATGGTCATTTTATCTAAATGCTAAAATATTCGTAATTATATAGATAAGATAATTTGATGGCATCAGAAAATATGTCACATTCATTTTTATATCCCTCATTCTCATTAACCTTTGCCTAATGCCTGTAGTAATTGTGTCTCTTCTCACAAGGTGAACCAGTACCAGCTGTAAGAATTTCAACCCTGAAAGACAAGTTGAAACGGCATTACCCTTGAAAGCACTCAAGAGAACGCACAACACTTCTCTAATGGCAATAAACCTGTCTGAATCTGGGATTTGGAAGTGTGAATGTTAAGATCTGTTTAGGAGAGCAAACGCATTAATGCCATTGCAGATTCAAGGTTTAAAGACGCCTACATCATCGCCCTTGCAAAGAAAATGCTAATTATTCACATTGTCTATGATGAGACTAACACCCTGTGTAACAAATTGTTGTGAAGTAGATGAGTAAATGGAAGCAGTTGTGTTGTGTGCTGAATAAAGTTTTGTTTCCTTCAATTTAAACAAGCTTTAGGTACTTTGTCATTTAAAGGGGTCATATGATGTTGCTAAAAAGAACATTATTTGGTGTATTTGGTGTAATGAAATGTGTTTATGTGGTTTAAGGTTCAAAAAACACATTATTTTCCACATACTGTACATTAAAAGGAGGCTTGCGGCAACCACATGTGACGACCCTGGGCTGGACTCCGCTTCGTGCACGATGAAAGCCGATCCGTTGATGTATTTCCTCAGCGACCAGCACGGATCAGCTCCAGGCATGATGAAGCAGATATCGTCCTCTTTTGGAAGGCCAACCAAAGTAGTTTCGCTTTCACACGAAGCACACAGCGCCTTCAGGACATGGCGGCGCCGGCAACAACAATACTACAGCGATAATAAAAGTTACGCCTTCTTTCTTTGCGTGAACATTTGGGCGGCGTTATGCAAATCTTCCCACATCGTGACGTAGACATGTGGGGGCGTGTTAGAACGAGACGTTTTAGGTAGGCGTGGCTGACTCTTAACTTTTATAAAGAATATCTCTTTGGATTTGAGACTTTAGTCTTTGCAACTTTACAGATCTTCTTTATGCACCAAGAGCTTGTAACACTCCAAAGAGAAAGGAAAAATTTAAATCGCATCATATGACCCCTTTAATACAGAACATCATGGACCCTTTAACAGCACATAAAATTCGCCCAACAAACCATTAGTACAATTCTTGTTATTACACAGAAAACATCACATGCATTTCTGCAATTGTTCTGCCATCATTTAATGCAGAGAAGTCAGTGATCTGTGAAAGCATATTATCCTTTATACTAGCCTACTCAAGATAACGGGAAATTAACACATTTCCACAGTTCTCAATGCACTTGAGGTGCACCCAGCATCAGCATGATCACCAGCAACATCATATAACTCATTTTATGCTGTGTAATAACTGCTGTGTGTGTGCACAATAAAGTCACATCAGCAGGAGTCAACTATATAATGAAGGCAGATTGGAACGGAAAGGCTGTGCAATGGTATTTTTGGTATTATCAGTGCTGGGTAGTAACTGATTACATGTAATCTAGATTACATAATCAGATTCCAAAAATTACCTACTTGTAATTAAATGTTATTACATTTTAAAATACTCGTAAAGATACTAGAGTTACTTTTTACTGATTACATGATTACATATTATTCACACAATAACAATAAATTATTCATAATTCTCCCTATAATTCCTCTTTTTCATCTTTTAAATTGTCCTCTCTAAAATAGCCTACCGGTTATATACATTCCGAACGTCTTCCAGTTTTGTTAACATTCACACAAAACGTTTTTACTTTGATTGTTGTTATTTTAAAATGATTTATTTTAATTTTACAATTGATTTAATTATCATTAAATTCACAAACCTTCAAGAACCCCACGCTTGGGAAACCTGGATGTAATGTTTAATGCACTTCATGACGTTCATAACAACAAATAGAAAATACTTTCTTTCTTTATGTATTTTATTTTTATATCAATATAGTACAAAATTATCCTATTTAAATCAACGTGTTAAATGAGTTAGGTCAAAAGTAATCTAAAAGTAATCAAAAAACAGTAAGATTATATTCATGAAAATGTGTAATGGAATGGATTACGTATGTAATTTGGAATCAGTAATGGACTACAATTTGTAAGAAATCTGCCCAGCACTGTAAATTATATATACTCTATAACAGTTTTTTGACAGAAGTACTATTTATATTAGTACACTGTAAAAAAAATCCGTAAAATTTACGGTATAAAACCGGCAGCTGTGGTTGCCGGAATTTTACCGTAAAAAATACGGTAGCAACGTTTTAGGTTTTACAGTTTTAACTTAAATTTACAGTTAAATACCGTCATTTCATTAACTGATATAATGTTAATATACCAACCTATTGAAGTACTGAAATCTGTTTTGTACATTAGGTGTAACACACAACCCTAATATACAAAACTAATAAGAAAAAAACTAAGAAACATAGTTATTTCAACTAAAAAAACATCAAATTTAAAACGTAACGCAGGGAATTCTGGGAATGTCAATTTACGGTTATTTATTGTAAATTATACCGTCTTTTTCACTTCCAAAAACGGTATACTACCGTAAAATTAATGTCCAATACATGTAATGTCCAGTACAGTTTTTCACCGTATATAGTAGGGGAATTTACCGTTAACCATTTAACAGGTTTTTACTGTAGCATTTTTACAGTCTTTTACCGTTAAATTCACGGTTATTTTTTACAGTGTAGCCTATAAGCATGCAGTGCTAGATTTAGCCTACAACGAATTTTGATGGCAAAGTCCAGAATGTGCTATAATAAATATTGAGAGTTGTTAGTTTGGTAGAAGATGAGCGAGTTTTTTCTACATGTATAATGGCCAAGGATTGTGTCCGCAGGCAGTGAGTTTCATCCCACCTGCATGGCTGCTTCTAGTCATGCATTTTATAAAAAGACGCAGAAACGCAAGCGAAAAAAGTCCACAGTGAACAAACCTTGGTGTTTAAAAACACAACAACGCGTGTCAGTCCATCTAGTTACTCTACAACTATACACAGGTGGAAGCCTGACTAAGCTTAAATTACTGTATATAGATTTTCATAAGATGCAGATGCCATGACAATAATTAAATAATTAAAATCTACCGGCCAAAGTAGCAGGTAGCCTAAATTGTCTAACTGGACAACTATAACACCACGTCTTTGTGCCGCTGAAATAAAAGCCCTTTCATTCAAAGAACGGCAAAAGTACAAACATGACCGTCGGCTTGTCAAATTTACGCGCGAGCCGTGTGCATGCTGCATGCATGAGGAACAATCATGCACCTTTAGTCCTACCACTCGATGAACTTGACGCGTCCACTCGGGCTGAGATGCTGTCGAGTTTCTTCTCCATTGTAATACTAGTGTTTGTTTGCAGCTTTCTCTCCGTGTGTCTCGCACTTCTGAGGGCAGACTGAGACTGTTGCGCTTCAGCTGATGATGCAGTCACCGCTCACACGCGCTCTCGCTGCAGTGTGGTTTTTATATGGGACGTCAACTTTGTAAAAGGGATAGTTTAAAATGGAAAGATTTATTGTTAAATAGTTTTTTTATTATTGTTTTTTTTATCCTAAATATATTAAATTTTATATATACATGCAAATTTTATTTACATGTATATTTATAATATCTTGTATAATATTTATTATATTTATATTTGATTCTATTTATATTTGATAATATAAAATATTTAATATAATAGAATATACACATAAATACAATATAATTTATATAATTTAATATAATATTAAATACTATATCAAATATTTTATACGTTACAAAATATAAATAAAATATTACATTTAAATATTATATAATATATTATAATATAACTATAGGCTATTGCAAATTTAGAAATTGTTGGTCTGTATTTAATTACAGTTGCACCTAAATTTGAACTTTTAAGCAACTCTTTTATATATCTAACATATGATTGTAATATAATTCATATTATTTGATATATTTAATATACTACATTATATAACTATATTGCAATGTAATATATTAGTTAAATGCATTTGTGCCCAAAAGTATTTGAACTCTTAAGAAACTCTTCACTCTTAAGAAAAAATGTACTGTACTACTATCATTGCATTAAAAACAAGTCTTTTCTGGGAAAATCCAGCAAATGGGATTTGACCGAATATATTGATGACTCATTTAGTCAATTTTTGCGTATCAATACCACGAGTTTTCGTTTTTATTTGGCGTACTATTTATACGCCTTTTCCTGACACAGATTTTTGTCTTACACCTGTGGTGTTTCTGCAAGGACACCTGCGTGAATTTGAGAGGAACTGATTTTACACATTCAGTAAAAATCACCTTTGGACTAGTTCATTCAACGTGATTTCAAAAGTATAAAGTTGAGAAAATGTCAGCATCACTGTTTGACATTTTTTTATCTAATGCAATGAAATGCATACACCATGGGTTTCAAGTATCTGAATAGGTTTTGGAGTGACTGTATATTGTTCGTTCCAACAGTAACTTTCACACTGCACTAGAATTTGGATCTGACATGCGTCTATAGCATGATGGTAGCCTATTGTACCACGATATCTTCTCAGTTTGAGACTTTATACTCAAGGACTGCCAGTGCTGAGTACACACTGCCACGCTCGAGCTTGATATACCGTTTCTTGGAGAATGGAAAAGAGTATATAAAAAGACAGCTCAGAATTCAGCAGATGGGATTTGACATTTCTGACAGCTTTTCGACTGACAATACCAGGCGTTTACACAAGCTCGGAAATATATTTTCACTAATTTACCAGTGCTCAAGATGTTGTGCTGTATTATTTAGCTGCAATAATGATCTAAAAAGTAGCTATCTATTAAAAATATTGTATAAAAAGAAGAATAAACTATTTAATATTGTCATTATCTCTTGAAAACGTATTTAACATAATAAATTAAGCATCGGCAATCAACATTTATACCCAAGCTGTGCTAATGAAATGCTGGTGAAAGGAAATTAATAGCTGGTGAAGAAGTAGGAGGGTAAAACTCCTCACAGGAGAAATTAAGCATCCACTAGGCAAACTTTATGTCTTTCAGACAAGAGGATAAAAAAGGATTTGGCACAATTTGCTCAATGCAGTAATTCACTGACTCCATCCCACATCTGACTGTACTGTATAGTGGGCGCCTGGAGACTGAGAAGATAATGTCTGAGCTATCAAGTGTGATGAGCTTATGTAACACAGACGTCCACGTTTGTGTCCATGAGGACTGAGGCATATAGGCAGAATATGGGTGACATGACATTGAGGAAAACACACAACAATGAGATGCATGGTGATGCAAACAGCAAACCTGAAATCTTTCAATTAGCATAATATCATGTTTCACTCAAACCTGCTCATTTAGTATTTCTGCTGTCCTCCAGCACTAGATATCCTGCAGCTCTGACAACAAGATACAATTCAGCTACAGATAATAAAAAGCAAATAACTGACCTGGCAATAGATTTCCTACAAACCTGTGTATAACATAACATATAACTCAACGCAATGCAACACAACACAACTCAACTCAACTCAACTCAACTCAACTCAACACAACTCAACTCAACTCAACTCAACTCAACTCAACTCAACTCAACACAACACAACACAACTCAACTCAACTCAACTCAACACAACACAACACAACA
>NW_015623444.1:18186-22449 GCF_001515625.1 Sinocyclocheilus rhinocerous | reverse complement strand
CAACTCAACTCAACTCAACTCAACTCAACTCAACTCAACTCAACTCAACTCAACTCAACTCAACTCAACTCAACTCAACTCAACTCAACTCAACTCAACTCAACTCAACTCAACTCAACTCAACTCAACTCAACTCAACTCAACTCAACTCAACTCAACTCAACTCAACTCAACTCAACTCAACTCAACTCAACTCAACTCAACTCAACTCAACTCAACTCAACTCAACTCAACTCAACTCAACTCAACTCAACTCAACTCAACTCAACTCAACTCAACTCAACTCAACTCAACTCAACTCAACTCAACTCAACTCAACTCAACACAACACAACACATTTAATGCAACCGTATGTAGCTTTGTGTAATTCAGTGACTTTTGAGCCCCCTACAGTTAAGTGAGTAGAATTCACTGTCGTAAATTTATCATACATCGGATAGATGCATGTTCGCTCTGAGTTTATATCTTACATTCCTGTTTTTTTATTTGTTTTGTTTCATTTATGACACAGAATAAAAAATAAAAAAGGTAATTGCAACCTTTTATCTCACAATTCCGACTTTTTTCTTCATAACTGCAAGTTTATATCTCACAATTCAATGTTTTTCACAAAATTGTGAGATTGTATCTTGCAATTCGGAGTTCATATCTCACAAAAAGTCAGACAGAAATATCAATAGAAAAAAGTCAGAACTGTGGAATAAAAAGACACAATTAGCTTTTTTATTTCTTACTCCGTGGCGGAAACAAGCTGCCATAGTTAGTGGGGGATCATGGGAAAGAAGCAGAATCCATTCGCCTTAGAAGTCGTTGTATTATCAGAATGAATTTGAAACTTTTTTGGAGTCAAATTTTGGCCAGGAGTAATAATTTAATATTAAAAGTAAATTTTTTTAGCAATTTTTTTTATTTTTGGAGGAACCTTTAACGTAGGTTCGAGTCTGGCCTGTAATGCGTTTAATCCCATTCCTCCTCTCAGCCCAATCATCTTTCACTCTTCACTGTCCGTCAATAAAGCCACAAAAGCCACCGAAGGCTATTCACTTCTTGTTTTCATGTCAGTGGTTGACTGATTAATTTTGACACTCATTTCAAAAATAATACTAGGCTGACAGGGACACATATCAAGTACTTTGTGAACACATCTCCCAGCGCAAAACTAAACCAACTTCGCCAAAATAGCCATCTAGACCAGAGTCTCTGGTCTGCTGTAATGTCTTCTGTCAAACTTGATGGATCTAAAATCTGAGACAAAGTTTGACTTCCCTTCTGCTCTTGTTTGTTTATTTCCCAGGACATATTTGTAAGGTTGCAATGTTTTCTCATTGAGCACAATATAGCTGGAGAGCAGTGTCATGTTCCAGTCTGACAGCTGCTTATATATATATATATATATATATATTATACACACAATAGGTGACTCTAACGTATCTCTCTGACCCCAGGCTCTATGTTAAAGGGGTAGTTCAATTGCTGTAAATGTACTCACCCTCAGGCCATTAATGATGTAGGAGACTTTTTTTCTTCAGTAGGACAGTAATAAATATTTTGATCTGAAACCGTGGTTCTTGGTGATTCATAAAATGCATTTACATTACATTTACATTGTAATAATATTTATACTTATTATTAATAATAATAAAATTCCTTATAATTATAAAAAAATGTATTTACAATGTAAATTTAAAGGTGAGTTCAGGGTCAATCCAAAGAATGAATCAATATTATCAAGAGGTAAACCATCGTCAAAAGTAATATTCAAATCAAAAAGGAAAAAGAACGACAATACCGCGTAAAGAATTCTGAATTTGAAACAAATCAGAATTAGTGGTGTAAAAAACGGTGTCATCGGCATAAAAATGTACAGAAGAATTCAGGCATATTTGAGGTCATTCGTTAATAAAAATATAAAAAAGTAGTGGTCCCTGGGTAGAACCTTGAGGAACACCTTTTTCAACAATTACATAATTAGACTGAAAACCCAGGAAAACAACATACTGATGCCTGTTATGAAGATAAGCATTAAACCAAAGAAGGGCATTTTCAGTTAAACCAATAGAATGTATATTAACTCATTAAACATTCTATTATAATTTATTAAAATAAGTTTCTCAAAAAAAAATTCTGTAATAGAACAAATAATAGAAACTGGACGATAATTATTCCCATCAGTGCAAGCCAATGGCAATATATTGAGGTCTTTTGGAGCAAAATGATCCGTCTGTGCAACAAACTTGTTTACATTACACAACAAATGATCACATGTATAATGAGATCAGCATCAATTCCAGCATGCTATATGCTTGCTTTAAACAGATGGTGACCTAACTCCAGATCTGTACACCTGTTTTCACAATCCCATCCCATCATGTGTTTTGGGAGCAAGACCTCCATAAAAATGGTGTCAGGTTTCTATAATTATTGTGTTTGACCCCTGGCCCGTGTTTTGCTTGAGAAGCCGGATGAGAGAACATGGCGTAATTTATCCTCATCATTTATTATTTCCATATCCATTAATTTCCCATATCAGATCCATGATCCTGATCCACGATCCGCCTCCATATCGGCATCCTGCTTCTGCAAGGCTCAAATCATCATGGTGCATTAAAGAATTATAACAGCAAGAACAAATGGGTCTGCTTGTCATCAGACGCTCTTATAGAGCATCATATTATCACAGTGAATATGACTCGAGTACAGTATTCACATGCATTAAAGAGGAAGGAAGGTTTCATATGATATCCGATTACATGTCTGCTACATCATGCCTAATTAGTCAGCTGTAGGCAACTGTACGTTCATTCCTACACTTTAGTCAAGCTAATGCTATCAGGCACAGATGGGAAAGCATAGAAGATATCAGTCTTCATCTCTGAGACGAGCCTTAAACACACTACCAGATGCTTCTACAGCACATTTGCCAAAAATCTAAATATGCAAATGATTCAAAGCTACTCTGACATATTCTGATATGCGATTTGGTTAGCTATATGTACTTTTTTCAGGTTTCTTTGATGAATATAAAGTAAAAAAGAACAGCATTTATTCAAAATAAAAATATTTTGTAACAACACAAGTTCTTTTACTATCACTTTTTATCAATTTAACTTATCTTTGCTGAATAAAAGTATTATTTTCTTTAAAGAAAATTGGTACAGTAGTGTATATTGTTACAAAATAATTTTTTTTATTTTTGAATAATTGCTTTCTATTCATCAGAGAATTCTGAAAAAATATAACTCTGGTTGCAAAAATTATATATATATATATATATATCGTGAAGTATCGTGTGACACTGAAGACTGGAGTAATGATGCCAAAAATGTAGCTTTGCATCACAGGAATAAATAATATTTTAAAACAGAAAATTTATTTTAAATTATAATAATATTTTACAATATTACAGTTGTTACTGTATTTTTGATCAACATATGCAGCCTTGATGAGCATAAGAAACTTCTTTAAAGAACTTTTTAAAAAGATATTGAAGACTTCTTCTACAACAATTAATTTCACTGTCCCCAAACGTTTGATATGTATTCTAAATTTAGTGTCAGAAAACTAAGACCTGAAGCACTGATGAATTCTAAGAGGCATATGGGACAGCAGAAAGAGACTACAATTTAACACACACAGGTTGGCACATTGTAGATTTGTTAGATCATAAGTGCTCCATACATAATTCAAAGCCTTTTCTCATTGTCACATTCAGGAGGAGCTGGCAATACATCTCTGTCTGCAAGAAATATGCTTTTAATATATCACTAGTGGGCTGAAAATGAAGAACATCTTGTCTCTTGTTCATCGTTAAGTCAGATACAGTAGATGACATTAATGGATAAGTTCACTAAGTTTTGAATGAATTGTTCCTGCATGACCTTCACAAAGAAGTTAGGTTCATGGGCTTGAGCTAAAACACACACTTTATAACATCTTTCAGGATTACGGACCATTGGTGGCGTTACTGGGGAAGTGGATTTCTGGGACATGAAGTGGGCATGTCACCCATGAATCCATCTGGACAAACTAACTGGACATCAAGTGAGAATCAACAGCTCCATATGGTAAAACAAGGTCAGCGGAACAAACACTCTCACAAACTGATCCCAACAAGAATCTCGGTTTCATATATGTATATCATTTTACCTTTATATGCATCTCTTGCACTGAAACATCTTGTGTAATTACACGCATTATATTGTAGTAATGTACAACTTTGTGCACTTGCACCACACTTTTGAATTTAATCATTTTAAATAAATA
>NW_015623444.1:9961-18009 GCF_001515625.1 Sinocyclocheilus rhinocerous | reverse complement strand
TATATATATAAATGTACATTTGAGGAGTCATACCACATTAAATTTTAATGCTTGAGAATACTTACTGGAAAAGGTTCAATAAATTGCATGATTTCCGTTTTTTGTTCTTTTATTTTTTGTCTGATTCCTATGAAATAATTATGCAAATGTTTCTTTTTAAGAATGTCAGTCTTCAAATGCAGCCTTTTTTTGCAAACTCTTTCAGGAACTATTTTTACAAACTGTACCTTTCAGATCAAAATCATAAAATTAGAGATTCACAGTTACAGGTAAAAGTCCGATTTGTAGTCTCAGAGAAGGGAATCTCGCTACACAGCAGTTTCATGCTTCCACAAGCCAGTCTTGATATTCCCAGAACTCTCCACGTTCAGGGGCGACAAATTCTGTAGCCTCTCGGAGTCTTTCGCAGGTCCGTTTTGGCACGCTAGGTTCAACAAAAAATTATATATATATATATATATATTAGAATTTTTGAAAATATTATAAAAAATGTAATTGAACCATTAATCATCATAATCTTAACATTCATATTTACATCCTAGGCAGGTACTTTCTCATCACAAGAAGAAAATCAACTCTGTACAAAAATCCATCTGCGTATTATGAAAGCAATAATCTCAATTTTCTTCAATGTCTCGAGCACTATTGATATACGGCCTAATTTAACAAAGAGAAACCCCTGCGGACTTCATTAGTATCACTAAACTCACAAAGTATCGGTTGTTAAAAGAAAATGCTAAAAGTTGCATTCTGATACACTATTTTTAGCTACAAGTGTGTGCAAGTAAGGCATTATTCTATTTTCCTTCACTCGATCCTGTATTACCCTGCCGGGAAAAGAGCTCGACAGACTTGTGCCAAGTTAGATAAGAAGGGGGAAGGAAAGGTGAGGCTGCACTACAGCAATTATATTCCCGTCACCGCTAATGATGACAGGCAGCCCGACCTGAGAGTCAGCCATCAATCACTGCGTGGGCATCCGACTCTGGAGGCAGCGGCCTACAATTTCTTGCCCATCGAAAACGTCAGAATAAAATACAAAATTGGCCGAATGGATATAAAAATAGACCATTTGTAGACTGACTATGATGCAGCCAAGTGGTAAACTATATGCATTTGTAGGTATTTTCTCACATAAACATTAAATGCAAACTCTTTCAGGAACTATTTTTACAAACTGTACCTTTCAGATCAAAATCATAAAATTAGAGATTCACAGTTACAGGTAAAAGTCCGATTTGTAGTCTCAGAGAAGGGAATCTCGCTACACAGCAGTTTCATGCTTCCACAAGCCAGTCTTGATATTCCCAGAACTCTCCACGTTCAGGGGCGACAAATTCTGTAGCCTCTCGGAGTCTTTCGCAGGTCCGTTTTGGCACGCTAGGTTCAACCCGTAAGACTTGGGCTGTACCTCCAGTTCAACAGCGAGGGGCTGTTTTGGACAGTCTCTAGTTTGGCTGGTGACGTCGGTCCCCGATCCGTCCCCTCCTCCGACTAAGCCTCCATTACTGACGCCGTTCCCCATGTTGTTGCTGAGCCCGTGCCCAAAACTGTTACCCGGGCGGACGCCTCCACCTTTGGCGAGGTGCCGCGAGCGGCGGGGCACACTGGTGCTGGCGTCGCTGCTGTCCTTCTGAAGTTGGCTTTGCTGTGCTGGCGCTCCCGGTAAGCCAAATACGCAGCCCGTCGACTGTTACGGGCCTGCAGGCTCTCGTGATGATGGTGGCGCTTGAGCGGGACGCTTTGCACGCTGCCCTCCACGCTGGTGGGGACATCGTACGAGTACTCGCGCAAAACCGTGAGCCTACTGGCCCGATGCGCTCTCGTACGGTTCTTGTGGTGTCGCCCTGAATGCCCGTTGATGTTTGCGTTGCCCGTTCCTGGAAGATTGTTGTTGTTGACCGAATTAGGCCGATATTGGACCTCGATTGGTGCGACGTGCATCTTAATCTCATTGTCGACTGAATGTTCAGTCAAGCTGTTGTCCAATAACGCCGTCCCATTAGCCGTAGAAGGGGCCGCTTTGCATTGAGCCGCTTCCACTTGCAGATTGGTCAGTTTACAGCCTTGGGTGGAGTTACGGACGCTCGGCGCACTCTTATTGGTGCACGAGGATTCGGCGCTGCTGGCTGGACACTTTGCAGTTTCGCCGTTTTCCCTTGCCGTCAAGACAGAGCCTCCGGCTCCCGCCACTGGCAAAAGCAGGGAATCGATCTGTACGGCATAGTTGCGGCGAACCAGGCAACAAGCTCGTGACCAATGGCGGCGCATGTCCTGACGGTTCACGCAGTGGTGCGCCACAAGAAACGCCCCGAGAGCCAAAGCGGCGGCGCCGAAGAGGCAGGCGAACACCAAATCTGCCGGATACTCCTGGGACACCGCAAGAGCGCCAAACACCCACAGAGCGACATAAAGTGCAAGAGACCCTGCCACGCCGATGAGTTGGGCCACAAAAGTATGCTCGTTCTCCAGAGCCGACATCGGGACCGGTTGATCGGCGGCTGCAGACGAGGACTCCAGGAGGGCCGGTGTGATTTCGGTCACTTCGGCCACAGAAAGGTGCTGCTGCTCCTCAGACTGTTCCTTGAGCTCGAAGCGGCGCTCGGGGTGCCGGCGGAGCTGAACGAGAATGCTGAGGAAGTACATGCAGTCCACGAAAACGATGAAGGCTGCCGGGCCGTAAAACGCACCAAGACTGGGTTCCCATGCCATCCAGCAGCTGCCGAAAGACAAGAGAGGCTTTTTAAAGTCTATAGAAATGAAACTTCACCCTATTTACTTTCTAAATGCATGTTATTGTTCTTAAGTGAGCCGTTAATTTGTGTTTGTGTTACAACGATTTTGCTGACTTCGTAGTTGTTAATCAAAATATCATAACTGGATAGTCCAGAGAAAATACAGACTTCTCTCTGATGATGTATGCTGGACCTCTCCAAAAATGTAGTCCATTTTAACCTGCCCCTTTCTTATGACAACTGTAAGCTCATTCTGAATTGAATGCTTATATTGCTGTTGAACACTCAAAAAAACTAAAATGCCTTCATAAATACATTCACATAAGGCCATTTGATTACAACACAAATTGTAATGGTTGATTATTTCCCATAGTATAACGATGATTATGGTCACCCTTTATTTTAATCTGCCAATACTTAGTGTAATCACACTATAACAATAAGTAAAATTAAATAGCAACATGTGCTTAACTATAAGTTTAGGGTTATTTTTAGTATTAGTTGCTTGTAATTATACATTATTTACTGTTATTACTATATCAAATACCTATAAAACATGTAAAAAAAAAGGCATGTTAAAATAAATAATTAACATGACTATTAATGTAGATTAATTTTAAATTTTGTATTGCCATATCAGCAAATACTGTATCTATGGCAATAATAATAATAATAATAATACTACACTGTTCTAAGTGTTCACATTAAACATTCATAAACACATTTATCTAGGGCTGTTCAATTATAACAAAAAATCAAAACGGTTGATTATTTCCAATTATATTATAATAGTGATAATTATTAATTATGGAATTATTATTTTTTGTCCAATCAGCATCAAAGATTATATTGAGGGCAATAACAATAATTACATTAATATTTATTTTATGCCATATCAGCCTCAAAATTTGTATCTATTGCAATAATAATAATAATAATAATAGTAATAATAATAATAATAATAAGAAGAAGAAACAATTAAACTACTAAAATTACAATAACTACATAATATTTTAATGTTTTTAATGTTGATCAGTAGAATTGATAATATAATACTGATGTTGTGCTGGTATGTCAGTATGTATACTTTAAGATTTTAAGTCTACACATCTAAAACTAGCTGAGAACTTTTTTTCCTGAGAACTACTTTATTGCTGTTTTATACTTCAGTAAATCAATGTCACATTGTCCTTCTTGGCAGCATTAAAAAACCAAGAAGAAATTTAAATTGTGTATAAAATATACACAGAACAGCGCGAGAACACTCCCATCCCGTTATAAATCACAGCAGCTGTCACTCACTGCAGGTCCGCTCTCCAAAAAGTAGTTTTTACATTAAGTATACATAAGTTCTTAAGTTTACACTAGTGGTATCAAGGGCTTCATCTTATCAGAAAAGTAAAACACTTATGAGGCACTTCTGAGTTCTGTGATGCTCAGCAGAGCGGTTTTTCTTTTGTCACGGTAGCGTGAGATTAATTAAACCCCAAAGATCTCAGATGGTCTGGATTTTCAAATTAAACCACGCTGTTACACAATCCAAACAGCTGTCACAAGTGAAAGAAGGGAGCATGGGAAACCAACACACACAAGGTGGGGAGCCAAAAATAGAGCACCATAATTAGGTTCACACAGCTTCAGAAGGTCTAAACTACTCTCTCCTTTATAAAGCATTATTCTGCACTTTACAGAGCATGGGCATTAGGCTCCAGCGATAGCAGAAGCAATTTCTCATGACAGAGAAATGACAGGAAGTGTTCGCAGGGGATTTGAAAAGCGCCTTGAGGCAGATACAGGCTGGATCTCTACAGTCTGTCGTTAACAGCAACGAAGTTAAGGAAACATATACACCATTGCATTTTGTCTCAAATAGTTTACATGGATCCAAACACAAAAGTCTAACTGATTACACAAAATCTGTAAATTACAATCATATATATATATATACTAAAACTTTAACTAAAATGTAAATGTCAAAATATTAACAAAAACTATAATAGTAATGATATTAAAATAACAGTGCATTTAACAATACAGTACTTTAGTTTATTTTACGTTTGTTTCATTTAGCGAGTAGCATTCTATTAACATCTTCCAGTTAATAAAAAAATAATGAAAATAATAAGTGGCATCCAGTTACTACAAAATTATATATATATACATGAAGAGTTCATTTGCAAAAACCGATAAACGCCACTTAAAAAAAAAAATGAGCTGATTGCCGTGTATTATTCTCCACATATAGCGCGATCTGAACCCAAAACACGTTTTGTCAAAAAAGCTGGTTTTGTCCACTTTCAAGGCATCGCGAGTTCACGTTTTACTGCAGAATAGGGATGGGCGTATCGATTCGAAGTATCGATAAATCGATACAGATGCGAGTATCGAAAGTATCGATACTCAAACAAAAAATATCGATACTAAGGTGCGTTTTATTTACCAGTGGTTTTGTTTATTTAACAAAAATAATAATAATAATGCGTACAATATGCATTGAATTGGACGAATAACCTTTGTTTTTGTTTGAAATACATTGATAGTTGTATTTTTTTGTATTTGATCTCAGTATTCCTATCAATGTTGTGTAAGGGTTTTTTATGCATAATAGAAACCCTAGAATGTGATCAAACTGTTTAAAATAGCTGGGCTAAGATATATAGAAATATGCAGAAATATGTTAATTCAGTATAGACATTATCCCACCGGTTACAATAGTGACTGACCATAAAATAAAAATGTTCACACACTTTAAAAAAAAAAATAAATAAAAATTATTGATTATTTCAAAGGGTTAGTAATGACACATCATTTGGATATTTTCATGTCTGGGAAAAATTTGGGATTAAACGGGTTAAAATGCGTTTTAAACATAAAGTTAAGTGGTTTTCATTACCCATTTTACTCTTAGTAATTTAATAATTTAATAAATTTCATAATTTAAAAGTTTAGTGCAGAAGTATCGATATCGACGATACTGCCTTGAAAAATATCGGTATCGTATCGGAAACAAAATAAGGGGTATCGCCCATCCCTTATGATCACAACAACAACAACGTTTGTCAGGCGTCTACATTGTCATCTGAGGAGATCTCAAAGATTAAACAAGTGTTTTTTAAACTCTAAAACATGAAATGTGGAATTATCTGCTTCTGCCAAAAAAAAGACTGTTGGAGTTATCTGATTTTGCTATAAAACAAACTTTTAATATGTAAAAAAAAAACATATTTTCAATTAACTTTAATTTTGTAAATTACCTGTATTTGTTTAAGTTATTATTACTTAATCAAAACAACCCAACTGCAGTTTGATTGATATTACTTGGAATGCGCAATAAAAAAAAAAACGTGATTTCTGAAAAAAAATTTAAATGGAGTTATCGGTTTTTGCAAATGAGCTCTTCATTAATATATATATATATATATTAAAGTCCTCTAGCTTGAATTTTATTGAAAGGGATAGTTAAAAAGCACCTTAAACTCTAATACTTACTAAGGTGCATTGACTTGACTGCCGTAGTTTTTGATGTTAGCTGCAGCTGTTATTCCACACACAATGATCGGTATGCCTCCACCTATTAAGTAGAATCTGTAGAAGAAAACAACAACAGTTACTAAACTTAGTAAGGTATTATATGTATCCTCATGTTAGAGCATTAATGCTGGAATACACTATGACTTTATAAGATCTGAACATATTTTAAAACACTAGTTTCATACACTGGCTCTCACTTTGGCAACTAGTGTCGATGTATAACCACTATCCAGACTGCAAATCATTGCAAAAATTTGGGCAAAAGTTATGTTGCGTATTCCAGACTTAAAGGGATATTTCACCAAAAAAAATCTAATCAAATTCTGTCATCACCAGTGTTGTTACTGGGAACTAAATCTATTAAAAATAATTTGCAATAATTGACAAAGCTTAAACTAAAATAAAATGCAAATATTAAATGAAAAACTTAAGAAAATAGAAAATTAGAAATGTTGCCTTGGCAACTAACTCAAAATCATTTTAAGCACTAAAATTATAAAAAATTACAAAATAAAAGTTAAATAGAAATATTATACATTAATATTATTATATAGTATAAAATGACAAATGTACAAATTTAAACTAAAATCAAAATAAAAACTGAAAATATAAAAATAAAAACTAATTTAAAATATTAATAAATGCTGTATAAATGAGGTACACTGACTATCCTGTAAATACTAGTGTTTCTGTGTCCTAAGATAGTTATGAGGCTGGATACTATAATACTACACAAATACTACTAAAACAACACTAGTCATAATTCACTCATCCTGTGTGACTAACTTTCATAAAAAGAAGATTTTGAGACATGTCTCTGTGATTTTATGTTGTCCATACTATAGACACAATGGTCACAAACTCTTTGGTTACCAATATAAAAAATAAAAATAAAATAATAATATATATATACAGAATATATATATATATATATATAAAGAAGATAAATAGATAAAGTAGAATTAAAATAGAATAGAAAGTGAAACTCACTAAAACTCTTTGGTTACCAAAATCTTTTTTTGTGTTCCACAGAAGAAAAACGTCAGTTTTGGGATGACATGAGGGTGAGTAAATGACAGAATTGTATTTTTAGGTGAACTATCCCTATAAGGCACATCATTCTAAAATTCATGGTCAATTTACCTAAAAACAGCCCTGTTTCTGTTGCATATTTACTGACACCAAGTGGTCAGCAGGAGAAATTAATTTAAAACCCACAGTCTTGCCTTTTGAGCAATTTAAGTGTCAAATTAATGGTCCCTAAAATAGATCACAGCATGTGTGCTTGCTCACATATCGATCATATAAATACCGATATATACAGATTCACATATTATTCATACAAATGATTAACCCTTTAGGCGCCAGGTTTTTTTTGGAAAAATGCTGGATTTTGACATCAAGATTTCAAAAGCTTGTGGCTTGAAAGGGCTTAAAGATAGAGATCTACTGTAAATTAGAAAAATGTTGGGCATGACCGAAAGTTTATGTGGGGCATAAATATACTCATCTAATTAGCACATTATGACATCATCAGGGGGCGGCCCTCTTGAATGTCATAATATTCAGGAAATAATAGATATTGAATTGTTTGAACTAGGGCTGTACGATAAATCGCATGCGATATTTAACGCGCATCTTATCAGTAAAGCCGCTTCTGTAATCAGCGGTAAATCTCCATCACGTGCGTGCTTTCACATGGAGCAGCATTAACTACACAGAGCCGTTGTTCACTGACGAGCAGCGCAAAACCACGTTCATATTCGCGCGATTTTTTGCGCA
>NW_015623444.1:0-2562 GCF_001515625.1 Sinocyclocheilus rhinocerous | reverse complement strand
AGTCTATTTGATTAAGTATGACGTCTTGTCGCAATTTTGCGACTTTGGCGCTTAGAGGGTTAATCATTTATTGAATTATTATATGACCTATTTTACTTATTTGTACATTTGTTCATTTTTGCACAATATTTTTCTCCTTCTCATTCATTACTCTGATTCATTCATTACCTCAGCATAGGTCTGGGTGGAGGCGGAGGCTCGTCCAGCTCCTCGTAGCGTTTGGCCTTCCGCGTCACCTGTTTGTAGATGTTGCGTGCCGTTACGCCGGACCACAATGCTGTAGCCAGTGTAGAGTAATGCAACACAATCCCCACCTTCAGGACATGACATTAGAAAACATAAGAGGGACAACAAAAATGCTAATATTCTCAAAATAGTCGTGAACTTGACAGCAGTACTGCAGTTCTGCCTATGAACTGAGAAACATTTATGAAGATTATTAAATATTGTCACCCAAACTCTGTATATACACAGAAAAGCACGCACATACCGCTTGACAAACGCTTGCACTGTAGGTTTGGTTGATGCCGCCCACAAACACAGCACAGGTGAGGAGCATATGTGAACACAGGTTAACCAGCATGTGCCAGCACTTCTTACTCACACGCACCGACCTGCAAACACACGAAATATCGCATTAAAACCAGCATGTTCACAACTTAATGGGATAGGTCACCCAAAAATGACAATTTGCTGTTAATTTACTCACCCTCAGGTCATCCAAGATGTACATTAGGCGACTCGTTTTTCTTCAGTAAAACAGTAAAGAAGATTTTTTTGAACTGAAATCGTGGTCCTTAGTGATTCATAAAATGCAAGTCAATGGCTACCGTCACTTTGGCAGTCAAAAAGCAGGCAACACAAAATTAATACCCGTGGCTCCTGACGATATATACACTAGTAAACATTTGAAGTGGATCAAAACCAAAGTTGTCCTAAAACGCGTTCTTGTCTTTGGACAACTTTTTGATCCACCTCAAATGTTGACTACTCTTTTAAGGTCTTGTGAATCAAAACGATCGGTCTGTGCAATAAACTTAATATTATTTACAACATTATTATTGATGGCATGAGCCTCCAGAGCAATGTTGTGAGAGTTCTGGTGAAAC
Source organism: Sinocyclocheilus rhinocerous (assembly GCF_001515625.1). Classification (NCBI taxonomy): domain Eukaryota; kingdom Metazoa; phylum Chordata; class Actinopteri; order Cypriniformes; family Cyprinidae; genus Sinocyclocheilus; species Sinocyclocheilus rhinocerous. The sequence goes on along the minus strand of NW_015623444.1, from coordinate 1,453 downwards.
AGATGAGAGGAAAGAAGAATGATTACAATATCATGCACATGTTACTGAATGACTGTGAACACCAGGTCTCCTTCAAACTACTCCATAACAATCTACACTTTTAATCAGCGAGGATGCATTAAATTGGTGAAAAGTGACAGCATTTATAATGTTACAAAAGATTTTGTTCCCACTTTATATTAGGCGTCTTTCACTATGTGCTATGTAGAATGTACTTATTTTGGTCATGTTGTATTGCAAAACACTTTTGCTGTTATTGAGGTGGGATCTGGTTGAGGTTAGTGACAGGTTTGGTGATTTGGTTAGGTTTAAGGGCTTTTCAATGTCAGTACATAGTAGTTAAAGACACTTGATATAAAGTGGGTCCAAGGTTTCTATTTAAAATACATTTAAAATGTATCACGGTTACCACATAAATATGAAGCAGCACAACTGTCTTCAGCATTCATAATTACCAGAAATATTTCTTGAGCAGTAAATCAGCATATTATACTGATTTCTGAAGGATCATGTGACACTGAAGACTGGAGTAATGATGCTGAAAATACAGCTTTGATCACAGGAATAAATTACATTTTAAAATATATTCATATACGAAATAGCTTTTGAAAACTGCAAAAACTTTCACAATATTAGTGTTTACACTTTATTTTTGATCACATAATTGCAGCCTTTGGAAGCAGAAGTAGTGTAACCTATATTTTGTGTTTGAAAATAGTTTAAAATATAAAGGGTTGAACAAAGACACTTTTTTAAAGACACTTTTTTCAGTTTAAATAAGTTATATAAACTGTTCAACTGCTGAAAAAAAATAGAATTTATTATTTTTTATAATCTGCACACATCTCGTCTAAACATACTAACCCTGTACTGTAATCCAATTGAAGTTTTCCAATTGAAGTAATGTAAAAAATTACTATTTTTCCAGTGATTCAGAGATATTTATCATTGCTGTTAGAATGCACAAAACTGAAATACTTGCATAGGTATATATATATATATATATATCAAGAGGCCTAATCTCAAAGTGATCAATGAAATAATTTTGGATTGTCCCTTAATTTGTAAAAGCAAAGAAATCTCATCTACAATAAAATTCACGAGTGGCAAAGCATTCTGGAGGGTTTAACATTTTTAAATTTTTGTTAATAGAAATAAGAAAGACATAAAACTAATTATTAACATGAAATTAAACTAAAATTAAATTGAAAACATAAAAATAAAAGCTAATTAAAAATATGAATAAAAAAAAATCTCACATAATGAAGAGCATGAACAGACTATTTAAAAGGAGTCAAAATGCACAATTGAAATGATTTTCTCAGTACTCACAGTAGAATAGGCCAGAGCCCCATTACTGATTCGGAGAGCGGCAATTCTCTGCAGGCACTCAACGATACGTGAGCATGCTCGCGCCTCCCTCTGAGCCATCCATAACACTCGCTCATCAGCC
>NW_015623443.1:0-254 GCF_001515625.1 Sinocyclocheilus rhinocerous | reverse complement strand
GCCGTTTTGTTGCATGTCTCTTTAAATGCTAATGAGCTCTGCTCAACCCGCCCCTTTCTTCCGTTGGGTGACGAGCCGTTCTCATGAGACGCGAAACAATGGCAGACTGTTCACAGCTCACTCAGGGCGGGTCAATGCTGAAACGCTAGTGTCAATCAACAATCGTGGGAGGGGCCTGGGTCTGTGTGACGTCACACTGCCACGAATCTGAGAATGGCTTGACTTGAGAAAGGGGATATTATTTATAGGGATTT
>NW_015623442.1:504-609 GCF_001515625.1 Sinocyclocheilus rhinocerous | reverse complement strand
TCAGACGAGATTGGGTGCAGACAGGGTGGTATGGCCGTAAGCGGGACTTGCCACAAAGTTTAAAGATCTTAAAGATCAGCCACTCTATAGGCCAGTGTATTAGAT
>NW_015623442.1:0-494 GCF_001515625.1 Sinocyclocheilus rhinocerous | reverse complement strand
CATCCAATTACTAACCAGGCCCGACCCTGCTTAGTGAAGAAAACGCTAAAGCTTACAGCACCTGGAATTCCCAGACGGTCTTCCATCCAAGTACTAACCAGGCCCGACCCTGCTTAGCTTCCGAGATCAGACGAGATCGGGCGCAGACAGGGTGTTATGGCCGTAAGCGGGTACTGCCCCAAAGAGTGGGCTATTTAAAGATCAGCCACTCTATAGGCCAGTGTATTAGATAAGTAGTGAAGAAAACGCTAAAGCTTACAGCACCTGGTATTCCCAGGCGGTCTCCCATCCAAGTACTAACCAGGACCGACCCTGCTTAGTGATGAAAACGTTAAAACTTACAGCATCTGGTATTCCCAGGCGGTCTCCCATCCTAGTATTAACCAGTCCCGACCCTGCTTAGCTTCGAAGATCAGACGAAATCAGACACAGACAGGTTGTTATGGCCTTAAGCAGGGACTGCACCAAAGAGTGGGCTATTTAAAGATCAGCCA
>NW_015623441.1:0-613 GCF_001515625.1 Sinocyclocheilus rhinocerous | reverse complement strand
TGTACACAATAAGTGCATTGTATCAAATGATTAATTAAAAAATTATAAGTACACCACCAGTCAAAAGTTCTTGAACAGTAAGATTTGTAATGTTTTTTAAAGAAGTCTATTCTGCTCATCAAGCCTGCATTTATTTGATCCAAAATACAGTAAAAACAGCATATACAGTATATGTATGTATATATATGGTGTAAAATACAGTAAAAACAGTAATATTGTGAAATATTTTTATTATTTAAAATAACTGCTTCCTATGTGAATATATTGTAAAATGTAATTTATTTCTGTGATCAAAGCTGTATTTTCAGCATCATTACTCCAGTCTTCAGTGTCACATGATCTTCAGAAATCATTCTAATATGCTGATTTGCTGCTTATTATATTATAGAAATTAATACTTTTATTTAGCAAGGATGCTTTAAATTGATTAAAAAAGTATTGATAAAGACATTTATAATGTAATTATCCTGAAAATTCAGCTTTGATCGCAGGAATAAATTACATTTGAACAGATATTCAAATATAAAAGTTATTTTAAATAGTAAAAATATTTGAGCAGAAGAGACTTCTTTAAAAAAACATGAAAAATCTTACTGTTCTTTTGACTGGTAGT
>NW_015623440.1:0-908 GCF_001515625.1 Sinocyclocheilus rhinocerous | reverse complement strand
GTTAGCCGATGCATGTCATTTTACTCTCTCGTGCAGATAAAAGTTATCAAAATTACAGTGCACAAAAACCCCTGGGTGAACTGACCTGAATGAACTGAAATAAAAGCAGAATATAAGCACATTTTTCCGAACTACACCACCCATAATGCATTTCACTCAGAACTAACTGTTACAGCCGTAGATAGTGATCTTCAGTGTCTGTCATTGATATGACTGCGATAAGCGCGTGCTTCTGATGCTGCGTGCAGCTGAAATCAACCACACACTCATCACAGTGAACACTGGGATAATCGGCGATGTATATGGCGAACCCCCGTTGAATGCATACACAAGAATGCTTTATTTAACCTGTTTCTTGTCCGTTACTATCGGCGTGTCCTCAGAACGATTACATATGCTCTAAACTGCATTTTGCTCCAGTTGTATTAACACAGATGCTAAAATGCTTAATATTCCCTCCTGCATAAAATGCAAACTGCTAACATGACACAGTTTAAACTTGATTATGGTTGCTAATTTTTACATTTACATTTAGACATTTAGCAGACGCTTTTATCCAAAGCGACTTACAAATGAGGACAATGGAAGCAATCAAAATCAACAAAAGAGCAATGATATGCAAGTGCTATAACAAGTCTCAGTTAGCTTAATGCAGTACACGTAGCAAGGTTTTAAAATCAATCATATAATAAATAAAAAGGAAACAAAGATAAAATACAAAAAGTTTAGAGAAGCGAGTGTTAGTTTTTTTTTTTTTATGAAAACAAGCATTTAGTAAAGTCTAAAAAGTTTTTTGCTTTTGTTAATTGTATAATAAATAAAAAGAAAACAAATAGAATACAAAAAGATTAGAAAAGCAAGACTTTTTTTTTTTTTAAAGAAAACAAGCAGTTAGTAAATAAATAGAG
>NW_015623439.1:0-745 GCF_001515625.1 Sinocyclocheilus rhinocerous | reverse complement strand
AATGTTCTTTTTAGCAGCATCATATGACCCCTTTAATGAAATGAAGAAGCTGAGAGCTAATGATGTGTAAATGTCCCGAGCAGCTCTCCAAAATACTGAGTTCCTTCTGGATGAGACGGCATTCAAAGAACATGTTACTATAGCAACAAGTTACGTAGCAACCGTGCCCACTGAGACACTGCCTTGCATGACTGAGACTGTGTCAACTTTCAGGGGAGAATAATTTCACAGTAATTAAAGAACAGTGTATAATGTCAAACTGTAATGTCTCAGAAGTGATCCTTCTGTCATGTTGTATCAAAATAGTGGATATAGAAAAGAATCACCCCCTTTAAAATAATCATATTTTGTTGTTTTGCAGCCTGAAATGAAGACGGAAATGAAGTGTAACTTATGACATCCAAGTGAAACATAGAACACCAACATGTCAGAAAAATAAATAAATACATAAATAAAAAACAGAATCACTAAGTTGAAAAAAGGATCACCCCATTTGTCAGTATTTTGTTGAAGCACCTTTTGCTTTAATTACAGCCTTTAGTCTGTTGGGATTTGTCTTTACTAACTTTGCACATCTAGACTTTACAATATTTGCCCGCTCTTCTTTGCAGAACTGCTCAATTTCAGTTTAATGTGATGGTGAGTGTTTGTGGACTGCAGTCATAGATTTTCAGTGGGGTTTAAAGGGGTCATATGATGTGATTTAAATTGTTCCTTTCTCTTTGGAGTGTTACAAGCTCTTGGT
>NW_015623438.1:753-1475 GCF_001515625.1 Sinocyclocheilus rhinocerous | reverse complement strand
ACTCTCCACCCCATGCCGTCCAAATCTCTCTAATTCGGTGCCGTTCGTTTGTGCTCGATTTGTGCTGTTAAAAGAAACCCTGTAACTATGACCGCTTCTTTTATATAACGAACGTAAACTTTTTACGAACAGTGACATCACTCTCCACCTCATGCCATCTAAATCATTCCAAAATGGTGCCATTCGTTTGTGCTTCCCGCCCCCTACTGTCCTCTTTTTGGAAAACTAAAATATGGTCACCCTACTGTAACTATGACCGCTTCTTTTATATAACGAAAACAAAACTTTTTTACGAACAGTGACGTCACTCTCCACCACATGCCGTCCAAATCCCTCCAAACCGGTGCCGTTCGTTTGTGCTTGATTTGTGCCGTTAAAAGAAACAATGTAACCATGATCTCTTCTTAAATATAACGAAAACGGCACCGAATTAGAGAGATTTGGACGGCATGGGGTGGAGAGTGACGTCACTGCCTCGAATTCTGTTCGTTTTTTCTAAGAAGGGGAAATATATATGATGATCATTTCAATGGCACTAATCGAGCACAAACTAATGACACCCGTTTTGTGTGATTATACGAACTGGGGTGGAGAGTGACGTCACAGCTCCTGAAAACATATTTTTGCTCCAACTTGCCCCAACACATCTACCTGAAACTTTATAGTAATCCTGAAAACTTTGATTAGCTGGTTTAGGTGTGTCTGATTCAGTTGGAGATAAA
>NW_015623438.1:0-689 GCF_001515625.1 Sinocyclocheilus rhinocerous | reverse complement strand
TGTGTGTGTCTGTAGGTTGTCTGGCTGTATGGTGACAGAGGAAGGCTGTGGTTATTTGTCTTCAGCTCTGAGTTCAAACCCCTCACACCTGAGAGAGCTGGATCTGAGCTACAATCACCCAGGACAATCAGGAGTCCAGCTGCTCAAACACAAACTGCAGGATCCAAACTATAAACTGCAGATACTCAAGTATGTACAGTATATGATACATTTGTGTGTGCATGCTTATAAATGTTTTTTTCTCAATATTCACCTACTAACATGAAAACTGCAATGTTCTCTTGTATAGCATAGAAGCATTATCAATCATTTTTGACCCACAGAGTTTAGAGGTTAAGATTATGGCTAATCTTCAGGGCCAAAATCTTATAAAATGTTTTGATAAACTGCTTATTCACATTTTATACACTACCAGTCAAAAGTTTTTGAACAGTAAGATTTTTCATGTTTTTTAAAGAAGTCTCTTCTGCTCTCCAAGCCTGCATTTATTTGATCCAAAATACAGCAAAAGCTTCTGCTCACCAAGCCTTCATTTATTTGATCCAAAATACAGCAAAAGCAGTAATATTGTGAAATATTTGTACTATTTAAAATAACTGCTTTCTATTTGAATATCTGTTAAAATGTAATTTATTCCTGTGGTTTCAAAGCTGTACTTTCAGCATCATTACTCCAGTCTTCAGTGTCAC
>NW_015623437.1:0-784 GCF_001515625.1 Sinocyclocheilus rhinocerous | reverse complement strand
AGAGATGATCTGAGACAAAGCTGATTAAATTAATTAAGAACAACATATTCACATCTGCTTCCTTGTGATCCCAGTGGATGAACTTCACTGATCTGCTCAGAGCCCAGACAGCAGCTGACCCCGGGCTGGGTTTCAGTGAGCGGGAACTACAGTCGCAGAGCGGATCCGGGCCGCGTCAGTGGAAATGAGTGTGATCTGCTCAGAGGTTTTCAGTTCAACGCTCTGCTCTTCTCTAAGATCAGGAATCAAATGGATGACATGAGTAATGAGTATCTACCCAGAATCTGCACTGGAGATGAGTAGAGTGTATTTATCAATACTTCAAATCCCCAAAGCATGACCAACATAACAGAATGCAGACAGAATGCAGTCTTTCTCCACTCCTGCACACACTAGTGCGCTTTACAGAGAGCAGAAGCTGCTGTGGAAAGCCCAGGTTTTTCTCGGTGATCAGAAATGCTCTAACAATGGTGTTTCATGTCATTCTTTTCCTGTCAGAACAGCTATGCTAGCAGCATTTGTTTCAATGACAGGTTGATTCTCAGCCAAAAATCTAACAATATATTAGCCAACAGCTAGTCATTATTTAGTCTAATTTAATATAATGTCCTTACATGCTTGCTGCAGCTGCTCTAAATGGAATTGGAATATGGTTTTTGTCCCGTGTGAATCCTCTCATGCTGTTTTAAACACATTGCTGTAGTAAAAGTCTTTTCATACTCAAAGCACATGTACTCTTTCTAATGATATTTGTTCATTAGTCCTTTTAGCATCATTTGGTTGA
>NW_015623436.1:0-927 GCF_001515625.1 Sinocyclocheilus rhinocerous | reverse complement strand
GCTGAGAGGAAAAGTCCATTAACATGAAGCAGCTTCAAGCATCTTAGGACTCTGCATACAATTCATCTTAAAACATACGAACCAGTGAGGTATCTGCTGTGAAACCCGACAGGAATTTAATGTTCACGATAACCATGTTGGTAGTTGGTTTTGCACCACTGTACCTAAATGAAGGGGAGTTTAAAAAATAAAAAGCAATTATCTGAACTATTATGTTTATTTATCTACAAAAATCGCTTAATGCTGCTCAGAGGTGGCATAATGGCATGCATGCAGAAATTCCAACTATTCTTCAATATTAGGGGCTGAGGTGGGTCAGAACTACATGATTTGGACTGGCTTTCATGTGGAATAGTCACAGAAATGAGCAGGCACAGAGCAGCCTTAGCGCAGCTGTGTAAAGATGCTTTAAGGGTCAAACAGGTCAAAGAGGTTCTCACAGAATTGAGCAGGCACAGAGCAGCCTTTGCTCAGTTGTGTAAAGATGCTTTAAGGGTCAAACAGGTCAAAGAGGTTCTTACTTCACAGTGATGTTCAACATTAGATCTGCTCCACGCACTTTACAGTCTCTTGCCACCTTCACTTCAACGCCAAGTGTTCTGGAAGCTTTAATGGGTGTCGGGATGTTGTAGAAACATGCAACCTGGGAGTACAAAACCAAACATGACAAGGAACTAGGACGAGCATAGAGGTAGAAGTTAAGCAGCTGAAGGTTCAGACCTGCACAGACACACAGGTGGAGCCCTTCCCTCGAACACTACATCTGCCAGGAACGTTCTTCAGCAGCTTCTCCTGATACAGCAGCCTGTTGTCTCGATTAACGTCGTAAACCTCTCCTGCCACAGACAACGACTGTACGGTAACAGTGCTGGAACCAGCCAAGCTGAACACTTCAGCAGCGAGCAGAGACAAAGCATGAAGAGCCAC
>NW_015623435.1:1659-1768 GCF_001515625.1 Sinocyclocheilus rhinocerous | reverse complement strand
ATGTTACACCCCTTACCATACTGTGATGCAGTGTCCCGGCGCGACCAGACAAAACCAATAAAACCATTATAAACGAGGCATTTGTTGCATCCAGTGGGGACATAATTAC
>NW_015623435.1:0-1071 GCF_001515625.1 Sinocyclocheilus rhinocerous | reverse complement strand
AAATCTTCCCACATCGTGATGTAGACATGTGGGGGCGTGTTAGAACGAGCCGTTTTAGGAGGGCGTGGACGAGTCTTAACTTTTATAAAGAATATCTCTTTGGGTTTGAGACTTTAGTCTTTGCAACTTTAGGGATCTTATCTATTCACGAACAGCTTGTAACATTCCAAAGAGAAAGGAAAACTTGAAATTTCTTCATATGACCCCTTTAAATATTACATTATATATTGCTTGTTTTTTAAACTTTTTCATTTCCAGAAACTGGTAGTGTTAATATATGAATTAACCACAATTTATTTTGTGATTCCAGATGTTTCAAAGAGTATGTTGAATAAAACCAATAGTTATTGGGGGGGGGTTGAATGAATGGATTCTTTAAAATAAAAAGAATATGATTTCAGTTACCTTTCGGATTTGATGTGTTTTTAACACTTAAAATCAGTAAGAATTTGTGCAGATTTTCCTGCTTTATTTGTATCCTGCTTACATCTGTACTCATTTTTTTCTGGTTTGGGGTCATCACAGGCTGAAGATGGCTGAGGTTATTTTTTAATTTATTTTCCAAGCCTTTGTTCTGGTTATGAGCGTATCTTCAAAAGGAAGCTGACTTCATTTATTTTTCGCTTCCTTTCAAAGATCCACTGATTGCAGTGAGACCACATGAGAGCTGGCATGATTGACTATGTGTGTCCAAATATCATGCTTTATACCAATTACCTTTATACCAACTACCTTTCAATTACAACTACACGTCCAGCCCACACGTCTGGCTTTGCAAGTGGACAAAAGGGCCCAGAAAACCCCCTCTCGCTCTGCCTGCAGACCTCATTTAGATAAGACACTGCTCCATCAGTGCTCATTACACTAAGGTTAACCCAGGCATTTCCTGTCCTTGGAGACCTACACAACTGCTAGCCAGTCATTATCTCGTTTGCAGTCCTACCTGTTGAATTCAATATTTTTTCCTTGTTTAAAGGTAAAACTTGTTTTGTGCATGGATTTTTTTAAATGGCTCTTTTATATGGCAACACACTCTAAAAAATGCTGGGTTAAATATAACCCAGCGCTGGG
>NW_015623434.1:0-511 GCF_001515625.1 Sinocyclocheilus rhinocerous | reverse complement strand
CTTTCACTTGCTTTTATTATTTTTATATCCTATACATGCTATACTCTATTTTTTAGGGCTGTGAATCTTTGGGTAGACTTCGATTCAATTCACAGGTTTTCAATTCGATTCAAGAACGATTTTTGCAAATTCAGAACAATTCGATTCACAATTAAATTAAATTCGATTCGATTAACGATTAGATTCTGCATTATTTAAGTGCATTCACAGGATTAAATGCTTCCCATTAACGATTAGATTCTGCATTATTTAAGTGCATTCACAGGATTATTTAAATGCTTCCCCTAAATTCTTTAAATGCTTAGTCAGGGGGCAAATTACACAGCAGCCTTTATGGTGCCAGAATTTATAGATTTTTAACCATGCTAACTAGATTTGAGCAAAAATGTGTGTATAAAACTGTAAAACAATGAAAGACAAACTGTATTTTTTAAAATATTTTTGTTATGAGTCACTTTTAACTCGATCATGACTAATTCCTCTTATTTTATTCAGGATCTTCCCAGAACTC
>NW_015623433.1:0-1616 GCF_001515625.1 Sinocyclocheilus rhinocerous | reverse complement strand
TCGCTCCGCTGCACGTTTTCCTCCGCGCGCCGCCATCTTTCTCTCACACGTCACCGGAAGCGGAAACGCACTCATCAAACAAGCGTGATACACTGTAGCAATGTGACACAATAGACCCTAATGAAGACACAGTAGAAGAAATGAACGAGGAACACTCCTTTCTTATGATGAATTCCTTTCTTATTGTAAAACACCAGTTACTCTAAAAGAATTTGCAATTGTTATTGGTTCAATCCCTTCAGGTACTCGCATGCTATTTAAAGGTATTGATATAGACCATTCTCCCGATTCAGTGTCTTTTGATGTTAGTAAATCTTATATTGGTAAAATTTGTTTTTCATTAAATCCCAAAAATAATAATAGAGCTATCCGTACTCTTTTCCAAAGAGAAATTGTTACTGTTCCTTATGTTTTGTCTCATTGGGTCTCTTTATTGAATGGAAAATTTATTTGCTGGAGAAAAGTGTGGTTGTTACCACAGAAATATCATCTTAGAAATAAGATTAAAGAAGTTTCTTATAAGCTTATTCATAGATTTTATCCAGCTAATCATTATTTACAAAAATTTTAAAAAGGAATAAATGAAAATTGTATTTTTTTGTAATGAGTATGAGGAAACTGCACTTATTTTGGTACTGTACATACTCGGTTACACTATGGTGTAAGGTCCAAAAATGTATTAGCGAAAATATTCAGAGTTTAAGACCTTCTTCACTCCTATGGGAAAATGTACTCTTTGGCTTTACTGACTATCCTGACCAAGAGGAACAGTACTTTTACTTAATTAATTTACTTATTCTATTGACCAAATTTCACATTCATAAGTGTAAATTTACCAATAAAAAACCCAATTTTATGGTTTTGTTGACTGAAATATTTATATATATTGACAGTATCAGAGACTCTGTGAATAAGAAAGCTGTAAGAACTTTGAAAGTTTGTGAACTTTACAATATATTTATTTGATTTTATATATACGTACCGTCACCTTCTGCTCCGGAGTGTGGAACAGAGTTTTATATTCTATTTATCAGTCCCGTCTCTCTAATAAAATCAGAAAAGACTTTACTGTTTATTTCACTTGACCATTTTATTAAAACCTTAAAATTTAATTCTTGAATTCCATTTTTCCTTATTTCTTCTATCATTTTCCTCTTTCTTGTTCGTACTTTCTACATTCAAGAAATACATGAGGTATTGTTTCTTCAACATAACATTGGTCACATAACCCATTTGGATGTTTCCCTGTTATTTAAAGTGTGCTATTTAAATTTGAGTGCCCTAACAATATTCTGTTATAGATAACCTCTTCTTTCCTTGATTTAGCTACACACTTTATATTTTGATTTACTTTGTTTATTAAACTGTACAGAAATCTACCCTTTTCCCCGTTATTCCACTTAATTTGCCATTCTTCAGTCGCTTTACTCCAGATTAAAACCTTAATCTCTGATAGACTTCATGGAACTGGAATCTCTATTGTGTGTCTCTGTAAAGCTTGTTTGGCTCATTTATCCACCTCTTCATTTCCCTTTATTCCTGTGTGTGCTGGGACCCATGAAACTGATTGCTGTATCATTTTGAACAATTCTTGAATGTATTTGTAGGATACTAAA
>NW_015623432.1:0-480 GCF_001515625.1 Sinocyclocheilus rhinocerous | reverse complement strand
TCTGTAATATCCCAATTCTTTCTCTTGACAGCAATGTGATTAAATGGAGAGCAAATGGAGACTTTTGCTTAAAAAAATGCAGTAATCAATGTGCCTCCTCTGGAGTTTCAGAATAGATCAATGTCACTAACTGTGCTGAGATTTGCCAAGATACTAAAGTCTGCATAATATATCTAAATCTATATATATATATTTAAATGTGACTAGAATGTCTATCTCTCTGTCTGTCTGTCTGTCTGTCTGTCTGTCTATCTATCTATCTATCTATCTATCTATCTGTCTATCTGTCTGTCTGTCTGTCTGTCTGTCTAGGCGTCAGTAATATTTACATTTTTTTTCTACTTTTTGAAATTGATCAAAAGTGACAGTAAAGACTTTTAAATTGTTCCAAAAAAATCACATTTAATATATTTCTATATATTTTTGAGCAGCAAGTCAGCATATTAGAATTATTTCTGAAGGATCATGTGACATTGAAGA
>NW_015623431.1:404-516 GCF_001515625.1 Sinocyclocheilus rhinocerous | reverse complement strand
GAGACCAAACGCGATTTCAGCACGTCTCCACAGTAAACAAAACAACATAGTCGTTCCTAGCAACGACAACTGCGCTAAACACTGAGACAAGAAATAAATACACTTACAAGCT
>NW_015623431.1:0-341 GCF_001515625.1 Sinocyclocheilus rhinocerous | reverse complement strand
GCTGATAAAGACTGCTTCTCTCAAAGAGTATTTCTTTACACTGTGTTTTGCTGGCGCTTAAACACACTTTCCTATTTATCACAACAAGTGGCCAAGCAAAGCGCACGACACTGACAAGGTACGCGATACAGTACGAGACCAAACGCGATTTCAGCACGTCTCCACAGTAAACAAAACAAGCGGTTTATGTAGGTTTTTTAATTATTTTTTGGTGATTTTTATTTTATTCACATAAAATTCTGGATATTTTTATGAAAATTAAGATATTTTATACATTTTTCACAAAAAAAAAAAACAAAGACACAATTTCTGCATATTTATACTTTAAACATGATCATCCA
>NW_015623430.1:0-1500 GCF_001515625.1 Sinocyclocheilus rhinocerous | reverse complement strand
TATTTACATCTACCTCATACACAATCCCTCTCCGTACACTCGGGCAATTTTCAGTAAAATTTTCACTTGCTAGAGACTTGTCCATCGGCTGGGATCCATCTGCCGCACCCGGCCTGGACGCCTGTGTACTCACTTTCAGATTCTGGGCCGAATCAACCAGACCAGATGCGACAGCCGTAACTCGCCGACACTGCGGCATCCAAGCAGGACTCGGCCCGTTGCACAGCACGCCAGACTTAGCCCAGTTTAATTTCTATATCTGCTCATTAATATTTCATTTTAAATTGATAACGTTACCTAGACAAAACGTTTACTTTCATTTTAATTATATAGATTATAATACATAAATAACATGAATTAAATCTGTAAACATCTCATTATTATGAAAGCAATTTTAAAGTCCATTAAATAACTAGCTTGACCAAGCTGGCATGAGGAAAATTTTTTTACAAATCAATTTATTTACAAAACCATGTAATTACAGCAAAAAACAACAGTTTTACAATAAGTGTAGATAAAATATTTAACACATTTTGCTAAATTACCCATGCATTTATTTGAATGAATGAGGCATTTATATGTACACTTGGACTGTAACATTTAATAAATAAAGGTTAAAACATTGCCATTTACCAATGTGTTTTTCAAAACACCTTTTACATTTTTTTGTGAATTAAACATTTTGTTCTTGATAAAATAATTTAAATAATTATTACCTAACTGTTACTATTAATAATTTTTTAAGGTAATCAGTGAATACTGTTCTTGGTTGTTGCTCATTGTGGCTCATTTTGCAGCACTGTCACGTGTTAGTTTCTGTTTAGTTCCTGTTTGTCCTTATTTGGTTCAGTTCCGGTTGGAAGTAGTAAAGGAACCTCCCAAGCCTCGTTATCTAGCTCCCGCTGGAAACGCGCCACGTCTCCCCAGCTCACCTCCATGCCGAGAACCTCCACATACCTCTCGAACGGCTCTTACCGCCAGCCCAATTCCAAATTCTCTGCTGTCTTCCGAAGCTCCACCGTGGTCCTCTCAACAGGTAAGCTCGCCGGCTGCTGCTCACTCCAGCCCGCTGGCCGCTCAGAAGTCAAGTTCGCCGGCCGCTCCAATGTCAGGCCTGCTGGCTGCCGCTGGCTCTACAGTCTTGGACATGGCGCTGCCTCCAATCCTCGCCCCAGAGTCCGCTTTAGAAGAGTCTCCTTCGTCTCCGCTGGTCCCGTCCAGCTCTCCTTCGTCTCCTGAGTTTCCTTCATCTCCGCTGGTCCCGTCCAGCTCTCCTTCATCTCCTGAGTTTCCTTCGCCTCCACTGGTCCTGTCCAGCCCTCCTTCGTCACCAGAGCGCTCTCCAAAGCCAGCTCCTCGTAAGCGCCCGCCAGAGCGCCCTCGCCTCGTAAACGTCCTCAAGTGCCCGCTCCTCCAGAGCGCCCTCGAGTGCCCGCTCCTCCAGAGTGCCCTCAGGTGCCCGCTCCTCCAGAGCGCCCCCCAGGATTCCTAGTTTTCCCC
>NW_015623429.1:0-817 GCF_001515625.1 Sinocyclocheilus rhinocerous | reverse complement strand
ACTATATGGCGTCTAGGTATTTGTATGAAAAACAGTAGTCTAAAAACATTAGGCTAAATGCACACATGCTATAACTTAATCACAAAAATACTGTAATTACAGTCCATTACTCATTTAATACATTTAATTAATGTCTATAATAATACAATAAAATTAGATACAAATAACGCTACTCACATTTTGGGTAGTTTGAACTTTGATCCGAGCGGATAAACGGTCCGTGTGGCGCGCTTCAAATGAGTAGCGCGGTTTCGTTCCGCTTTTGCCACATAAACATTATATCGAACTCTTCATATCATTTAATTGAGGATAATTACAATTATCATTATTGATTTATCGCTAGGGCTGGGCGATATGGGCAAAAATTCATATCTCGGTATTTTTTGGACGATTTGCGATATACGGTGTATATATCTCGGTATTTTCGTTTTTGTATATGATTACAAAAAAATCTGTATTTAATACATATATATACATTTCACTTACCGCCCAATGTTATCCAACAAAACAATACATATTAAAGGCTATGAAAACAAATAAAGTGAATGTAACCATGTAAGCCTTTATATTATGTGCAAAAAAGGGTTAAAATCACATTGTAACATCGCAATCTAAAAACTAAAATAAGGCTTTTAAAGCGGAAGTTAAATTCGCTAAACTAAAAATGAAAATTTAGGCTATTTTGATTACCCCATTACAGTCACTTTACAGTCAGTGCTATCATAAAAATAGACTTACTTGCAAGTTTAAAATTCTACATGTCACATTTATAGTCCAACTACAAATATTTCAGCGAAATGTATATTTTAGTCAGAAT
>NW_015623428.1:0-864 GCF_001515625.1 Sinocyclocheilus rhinocerous | reverse complement strand
TTGTAATTTCCCTTTGGCAGTGGAGGCGCTAGACGGCCGGCCCCTCGGGGAGGGGAAAGTTGTACGTATCACCGAAGAAGTCAAACTACAAATAGGAACCCTCCATTCTGAATATATCAAATTCTACGTCATCCAGTCTCCCAATCATGCGATCATTCTTGGACTACCCTGGCTGCGCACCCACAACCCACGCATTTCCTGGAGAGAGGGACAAATCGTTCAATGGGATGCTACGTGTCAAGACCGCTGTTTTTCAAGGATCACACGGTCACCCATCCAGGATTCGGTTCAATCTGTTCAAACCACCGACGAAGTAAACCTGCCCCCCGAATATGCCGATCTAGCCGAAGCCTTTAGTCAAAGGAGAGCTTTACAACTCCCAACCCACCGATCTGTCGATTGCACCATAGATCTGATACCCGGCGCCACCCCTCCAAAGGGGAGGATCTTTCCACTATCACAACCTGAATCAGAAGCTATGAAAGCCTATATCGAGGAGGAACTGGTCAAAGGATTCATTTGACCCTCAACGTCTCCCGCCTCGGCGGGGTTCTTCTTTGTAAAGAAAAAGGACGGAGGGTTGCGGCCCTGCATTGATTACCGCGGCCTTAATGATATTACTGTTAAGTTTCGTTATCCTCTACCACTGGTCCCCGCAGCGCTAGAACAGCTCCGCCAGGCCAAATACTACACCAAGTTGGATCTACGTAATGCTTACAACTTGATCCGCATTCGAGAGGGGGACGAATGGAAAACGGCAGTCTCTACCACTAATGGGCACTACGAATACCGGGTTATGCCCTTCGGCTTGGCAAACAATCCCTCGATCTTCCAATCCTTCATGAATGACGTGTTTCGGGACAT
>NW_015623427.1:459-1236 GCF_001515625.1 Sinocyclocheilus rhinocerous | reverse complement strand
TGAGAGTGTGTGTGTGTGTGTGTGTGTGTGTGAGTGTGTGTGTGTTCATGCATACATGTGTTTGAACAGTACTGAATTCATATGAGTGACTTGAATAACATTTACTGCTACTTATTGCAACATTACAACTATAACTAACCACTATCATAATATATTTCAGTTATATTTCTAAAACTACTTTAATATTAAAAATAAACAGACCTGAGTAAGTTTAGTTGCGATATAACGGTGCATCTCAAACCTCAAACCCTCTCCATTCTCAAAAGTGCCTTACTTGTGTTTTTATTTATTTATTTTAACAATTAAAAGAATAAAAAGGAAATAATTCACAAAAATATAAAATTGAAATTACTTTAAAAGAAAAAAAAATATTAATTTACAAAACTGTAAAAGAAATAATTTAAAAATAAAAATAATTAAATTAAAACACTTACTAAAAATGAAATAATAATGTATAATTGAAAAAAAATCATAAAAAATTATTATATCAAAAAAATTAATAATTACTAAAAATTAAATAACAAAAATTTAAACTTTAAATAATAATAAAAAAACACTTATTCAAAATTAATTAAATCATAATAATGCACAAAAATTATTAAAAAAAACAATCAAAATAAAACTTAAATATCAATTTTAAATCAATTTAAAATATAACAATTCTAATGTTGTTTGCAAGTTCTCCTAGAGGGTTTACATTGTTTATGTTTATGTCTGTGGTCATTATAATTTGTTTTATGTAAAAACAATAAAAGTGTGTGTGTGTGTGTGTGTGCG
>NW_015623427.1:0-194 GCF_001515625.1 Sinocyclocheilus rhinocerous | reverse complement strand
CGCTTCATTACAATCAGACACATGCATCCAATATTTCTATTTCATGAAGTTGTTTTTAGATGAGATTCGGATCAGGTGTGTGTGTGTGTGTGTTTGTGACGGTTTCTGATTTGACCTGTAGGTTGTTGACGATCTCCTCAAATAATCTCTTGGCTTCTTCATTGTCGGCATCCTCGAAGTAATCAGAGATACTC
>NW_015623426.1:0-407 GCF_001515625.1 Sinocyclocheilus rhinocerous | reverse complement strand
TATGTCTTGAGCAATTCAGTTCTATATTAGTAGTTGTAGCCATTGCGGCGTGAACGTCATCTTACTTATATCTATAACTGCGGCAGAATGTGTCGGCGTGTCGGCATTGTCTACGCCGGGCATAGTTGCGCCTGATCGTAGTTTCAGTTGGTGCAACAGGTGTAAATATTTATCGTAAAGCTGGACGTTGCAAAGCCCAGCGTAGGGCTTACACCCAGCTTTTTTACGTCTAGCTGGTGCAACCGGCCCCAGTAAATACAAATCTGCTTTCACGCTTTGGCTGGTGCAGAGCCAGAGACGGACGTGCCCAGTTCTTGTCATATATCACAACTTTTCAGTGTTTTCAGCAAGTTTTAAATATTTTTTAAAACTTGTTGAACATTGTAAACAAGTTTTAAATATTTTAA
>NW_015623425.1:0-987 GCF_001515625.1 Sinocyclocheilus rhinocerous | reverse complement strand
GGGAGTTGGAAAATGAGCCTGTTTTCAAATATAGTGGAGTGTTCCTTTAAGACAGGAGCCTCAAGATTCCATGTTCGTTTGAGAACTAATGAGAAAGCTGAGCTCTCACCCGCCGTCCGTGATCCAACTACACTCCATTAGAGGCTCTGTGTTCTACAAACTTCCAAACCGAGTAGCGGACGACATGATGATCTTTGAACCTTACATGTTCTGCATCCTAACATAAGAGAGACTAACATAACATCAGTAATTTCGAACAAACATGTTTTGCTAGTATAGTTTATTAGAAACTATTGAAATAACTTTCTACTTTTCACCAGAGTATTAGGGGAGAGCGCGAACGCAGTCCCCACTATCACAAATTATGCAGTTGAGATTCTCACATGTGGAGAATTCATAGAACTCAGAGCGCCGGAGTGCAATGGCTGCTCCTCACTCTAGACGATCCACCTGCTTGATCATGGAGTCACCCCAGGTACGTCTGCTTGATCATGGAGTCATCCCTGCCAGGTAAGTATGACTGAACACGGATCCGATCAGAGACTCACTCCGCGCCACACCGCTCACAGCGACGGTGACCAACACACATCGACGCGCTTCTCACGAATAACACACGCTCAGCTTACAACCACTTACCTTTAAACGCGAGCGAGAGCCAAATGAAGCGCGGGAACGATCTGAGCTTTATTAAAAACACAAAGAACCTTCGCGCCT
Source organism: Sinocyclocheilus rhinocerous (assembly GCF_001515625.1). Taxonomy (NCBI): domain Eukaryota; kingdom Metazoa; phylum Chordata; class Actinopteri; order Cypriniformes; family Cyprinidae; genus Sinocyclocheilus; species Sinocyclocheilus rhinocerous. The sequence goes on along the minus strand of NW_015623425.1, from coordinate 273 downwards.
CACGCAAACGGAAACACGTCACGCGTGACGTCAGCGGCGCGTCTTCATATTTCAGTGTCACGGCCTTCCTGAGAGCGACACAAAGCTGAGATAACATTTCTCAATTTGCACGTGAAATATAACGCGGATAACATTAAATAAATATCGTTTCCAGCAGGTTAGATTGATCAATAATCACGCCTCTCTAGTCTCTACTGAGCCGTCGGTCTCGCGGATCCGCTATGTTTGTAGTTTTTTTAAAGGGGTCATATGATGCTGCTAAAAAGAACATTA
>NW_015623424.1:0-582 GCF_001515625.1 Sinocyclocheilus rhinocerous | reverse complement strand
AAACAAATCATCTGAACAATTGATGTGTGATTGTGATTCCAGGCCGTCAAAAATTGTTATGCACTCCCAGGCCGTCAAAAATTATTAGAGAAATAATGCACTCCCGAAGTGGTTATGTGGCCACGACGCCGTGCCTATTAATGGAATGGTCTTTCTCAGTTCTCATACAAATGAAGAACTACATTCGATTTTTATTGACTGAACGCAAGCGCTTATTGCGATAGAAAACACTGTAACGGTTTCACTGATTAAGAAATTTTGTTTGCTTGGGTGGTGGTAATATTAGGCCTGTTATGTTAATAGGGAAGGGGGGCCCAAAAATTAGTTTTGCCTATGTCACGAAAAGAGGTAAATACGGCCCTGGGTGTGATTGAAATCAACAAATGAGGAGAAATGAGGAATGTGATGGGACCTTTCTTCATCATGGTTATGGGACTAATTTTAGAGCTGTCACATGTACAGAAACATGGATTTAAAATAAAACATATAGAGGAATATACTAATGTTGCTCAGTAGTATAAATGCAGTTTCCACTTTAGTTTTCTATACATATTGTTTAACTTCTGCTGAATCTGGAGCAAG
>NW_015623423.1:0-810 GCF_001515625.1 Sinocyclocheilus rhinocerous | reverse complement strand
CGTCGCCGTGGCTGGAGCATCCCTCACCTCCGCCTCCAGCCTCCGGATCCAAGCCCTCGGCTCCACCCTGGCCCCCCGGATCCTTGGCATCCCCCTGGCTCGTTGGGTCTCCGTCTCCGCCTCGGACTCCTCCGCCACCTGCTCCGCCGCCATTGGTTGGCCCCCTGGAGTCGGCGGCCATTACTCTTCCTTGGCTCCTCCCTCCGTCGGCTCCACCGTGGGTCATCGTAATGGCTGTGGCCTGGGTCCAGCTTGGCTCCTCCTGCTCCAAGCCCCTCCTGTCTCCTCCCTGGCTCCTCTCTCCTTCGTCACCCTCATGGACTCTGTCTGCCGGCCCCCTCCCGGGTGTCCGTCCTGCTCCTGAGCCTCCGCCAAAGTTCCCACACATCCCTCCCTCTGTTGTATTTACGGTGCGAGGACGCACCTTCCGGGAGGGGGCGAAAATACATTTCTCAAAATCTGATCTTCATCTTGTGGGGGCCCTCTTTGACTACAAAAGTAGATATAGGTTTGCTATATTTTGACTGGATCTTGGTGGATTAACATAAGCAAACTGATGAGTCCAAATCCATTCATAACTGTTTTCAAACCTTAAAACTGATGTAAACTTCAACACACCCATCTTATACTTATTCAGAGAATAAGTATTCTCAGTGACAGCGATGTGCAGTGCAACATCTTACACAAACTCTGGTTAAAGCTGATAAAAGACAAATGAATGCTTGCATGACATTTCAATCTTTTTCCATCATGTTTGGACTTAATGGGGTCATAAGATGTTGCTAAAAAGAACATTATTTTGTGCATTTG
>NW_015623422.1:0-1629 GCF_001515625.1 Sinocyclocheilus rhinocerous | reverse complement strand
TGGTCAAATAAATGCAGCCTTGATGAGCAGAAGAGACTTCTTTAATTACAAATCTTACTGATCAGTGTATATATATATATACTGAATTGCATATTCATTATATTTTTACTTAACCTGTTAGTGATGTATTCATTATTTAAAGTATGTTTGAACAAATCTGTCATGAAAACAGGTTTATATTACAGCCACTGATTAAATGTTTATATATATTTTTTAAATGAACTGGAGTTGAAACAATTATATTACTAAAAAGTTGACATAAAAACTGCCTTATGTGTAATTAAATAAAAAACGGATTAGTGAAAACTAACTACCTGTGTTTAATTTTAATGAAAATTAAAAGGAAAGTGAAATATTATTTCTACACTGTTCACATGGTGTGATTGCAGGTGAGTCCGATAGAGGGCGCTCTGGTCTCATAAACACGTGATTGACAGCTGCTGATTTCAGGGTTTACAGAAATTAATTTAAATACGCTTTAGAAACAGCATTCTTCTCAACTCACTGCATAATCGTTCATTTTTATAATTTTTTATTTAAAAATAAAAAAAAGTCAAATAATTAAACTCCGTAAAACAGACTGTATAACAACAACAATTCAACAAAAAAGTTATTTCGGTCCTCACAGACAACTTTTCACATTAAATTTAAAATAAAAATATACATAATAACCGAAAAAGGTGTAGGCCGAAGCCTTTGCTTATTATGCCTACCCTTTATACATATTTATCTAATAAGCATCACTTTTCACTGAATTTGATACAAGATAAACAAAACATTTTCCAAAATGTACATACATGATTACAAACATACATAATTACAATAGTTTAAGCATTACATGCACAAATTAAAAAATTTAAACATTTTACATTACATCATTTTAATTCCTCATCACAATTATTCCATACAAATATACAACTCTTTTGTATTTTTTTTAAACACATACATTCCTCTTCTCTTATTTCGAGCAACCTCTGGATACAATGTGGAAGTAAGTTATTATGACAAAGTAAAATCTAAAGTGCATGTGGAAAAAACTAAGTAAACAGAGTAAACTCGATCGAATATATTCATGAAATTGAAAATATATTTTGTTTCAATTTTTCAGTCGTACAGTGTCCTCTGTGCTGTACTGTGTGTTCACACCTGTTACAAAATGTCGTTATTATTTTAGAATGTTTTTGTGAATATTTTGAATTCGGTTTGAGTTTTATATTTTCTGCATTCATGTTAATTCTAGTTAATGTTTTAGTTATGTAGTCGTGCTTTTTGTCATTTTTTAAATATGTCTATATAGTTTTTATTAATTTTTATTTCAGTTTTATTAGCGCATCAAATGGGAAATGTTACCTTGGAAGTTTTTTTGATTTTATTTTATTTCAAGTTGTTTTTAGTATATATAAATGGTTTTAGTTTTAGTCGATTATAATAACTCTGACGTGAATGTATTTTTTTGGGGATTTAAATATATGGAGGGCAAAATATTTTTGAATGCTTATAAAAATATATATTTATATTTTTAAAATGCGCTTTCAAAATTATAATAGCACATCAAATTGGAAATGGGAAATGTTACCTTGGAAGCTAACGGAAACGTTTTATTAGATTTTATTTTATTTAAAATTAATT
>NW_015623421.1:530-649 GCF_001515625.1 Sinocyclocheilus rhinocerous | reverse complement strand
TAAGATGTCCGCATCAAAAGAAATTTACAAAAGTGATTATATGTACATAGAAAGCACATTCAATGTAAGTAAAGTGTCTACTTTTAAGGTTTCAAATAAGTTTTTGGAGAATAAAATGT
>NW_015623421.1:0-445 GCF_001515625.1 Sinocyclocheilus rhinocerous | reverse complement strand
TGTAACACAATATTTATGTAAAAATTCAAACAACAAATGCTTATTCTGACTTGTACTTATTAAAATATATAAAAGAATAAGGGAGCATATTATATTTTATTGTGTTTTAAATGAGTAAAAAAATTCTTACTGACCAATGTGCAAAACCCTGGATAGTGGCAAATTAAAAAAAATGTAAAATTACAACTAATTAGTATTTGGGGTGAAAGTAATTAGTCTTTTAATATGTCATAAATTGATTTTTGTTGTAAATATGCCTGACAAGATTGTTACACTGAATGACATTTTAGTGGGTCTATAATGTAAATCAGGGAAAAATGTATGATACTTATTTTTTGCTCAGAAAAACAAAACAAAATTGCAATTGAATTAAACAGAATTTTTTTTTTTGGGGGGGAAAAACAATTTAAAGCAGTATTACACTTATTGTGTTTATGCTTAAACC
>NW_015623420.1:0-541 GCF_001515625.1 Sinocyclocheilus rhinocerous | reverse complement strand
TCATGTCTGAGGGCGAAGTTTGTTTTTTTCAGCAAGATTGAATAGATTTGAGCTGAGTTGACCTGAAGTTTGTTTTTTTCAGCAAGATTGAATAGATTTGAGCTGAGAGCTTCATTTTGACCTGAAAATAGGAAGTATGGGGAATTGGGTGAGAAGTTATGGATTTGTGTTTAGAGTTTCGAGAAAAGGAAGGAAAGCAATCGAGAAAAACTGTAACTATATAACACATGGTAGCAATTTTAGATATTCAATTCGAATTTAGAATACACATTTCACTGATGATACACGACTTAGATACACGTATGACTGATGAATTTTACACAGTTATGCAACTGAACTGAATCAATACTGAACTGACTTGAGCTGTAGAATTACACTATTGACTTGTTAGAGCTTCTTTACAGCAGAATTTGAATTTGATACTATTGTGAAGCTGTTGTGAAACAATCTATATTGATAGATAGATAGATAGATAGACACACACACATATATACACAATATATATATATATATATACACACACACACACACACACACATAT
>NW_015623419.1:415-573 GCF_001515625.1 Sinocyclocheilus rhinocerous | reverse complement strand
GAGACACAGGAAACAGAAATACTGCAAAATAATAATAATAACGCGCTAAACGTGACGAAATAACGTTATAACATTTCGTTTCGTCTAGTTTTGGTCAATGAAAATGAAGAGACATTTTAGCATAGTTTTTATTTTGTAAACCACATTTAGTCTCGTTT
>NW_015623419.1:0-345 GCF_001515625.1 Sinocyclocheilus rhinocerous | reverse complement strand
TTGCATTATACATTTAATTATAGTCATCGTCACATGACCAGCATTTACGTTGCGTCTCGTCTCGTTTTCGTCACGTGATAAAGGTTCGTTGACGACGATATTTAGTCATAATTTTCGTTGACGAAAGCAACACTATTGTCAAGAAGCTATTAATGAAGGCAAGGTTTTCCCAAAGATTCACATACATTTTCCAGAAAAGACATTCACTCTTGAATGATTCTGCTTAATAAACAGTAATTATGTTTGTGTTTGTTGTTTGTTTAATTGGATACTCTTTATCTGAAGATCTCAGCTCAATGTAGGTCAAATTATTGCTGAAAATCAGAAAATTAGTCAAGGTTCACA
>NW_015623418.1:0-1623 GCF_001515625.1 Sinocyclocheilus rhinocerous | reverse complement strand
GAGTGTGTGTGTGTCAGAGACACTGTAGAAGGACAGAGTGCCGGCTGACCAGTCCACATACACTCCTACTCTCTTAGAGGATGAACGGACTGGTATATTCTTGCTCATATTATTGTGCCAGACAGTGAATTCATTAGCAGAGCAGTACAGACTCCAGGTTTTGTCACTGTAAACCAACAATAGACTCCAGGTTTTGTCACTGTATCCAAACCAACAATTACTCCCTGCTTTCCTCTTGATTCCTTTATATGTCACTGCAACATCAGCTGCCATCCCGCTCCGCTCAGCCTCCCAGTAACAGCGTCCAGTCAGACTCTCTCGACACAGAACCTGCTCATAGAGCTCAAATCTGTCTGGATGATCAGGATACAGCTGTGGCTCTTTCACATGTGCCATCCTTCTGTTATCCTCAGACAGGATGAGTTGAGTGTGTGCTGTGTTTGGATCCAGTGTGAGATCACATGCATCTAAACAGAGGAAGAGAGATGAGCGATACATGAAGGATACGTTTGTGTGTGTGTGTGTGTGTGTGAATAAGAGACAAGACCTACATTTCCTCAGTCCAGGTGTGATTCTGAAAGGTTCTCCGTGGTCCAAACTAGAAAGAGACAAATATAAACCACAAATGATAAATGTTTGGTTTAACGTGCAAGCAGCAGCTTTAAATCATGACTCAACCTCTTTTCTACACATTGCAAGAAGCAGCTAAATCATGACTCAACCTCTTTTCTACACATTGGCTATGTTTACATGCAACATTTTTGGACTGAATTCATTCCGATTGATGAATCTGAATGTAGTGTTTACATGAACGCTAAAGAAAGTGATCGGCTTGATGTGCTTGTTTATATGTCACAAGCTTCAAATCAGAATTGATTTGATTTGTGCACACTGCACAAATATAGAGTTTCTCACTGTTTTTCACTGAGTTTCTTTATTTGTTTTTAACAGCAGAATTAATATTTATTAATTTATGGATAAATATACATATAAACCGCTGTGCCGTGCTGCTCATATTTATCATGCAGTAAAAATGCCCCTCCCCGTGCCCAAAACGGTTTGCCTGTGGATGAGAATCCAAAACAAGGATTGGTGGGAGGTTGTCCTGCTCCACTTCACAGTTGCCAAGTTAAAGGAGAGTTTTATAATGACAGGACACGCATTTATACAACACTTTATTCAAAAGGAAGAACCGCCTGTTCTGCGCATCATACGTCATTACGCTATTTCTGTGTCATTGCACATGCGCTGTTCTTTCAGTTTCGGGGTTCAATCCGATCGAGTGTTTACATGCACTCTCAATCGTATTAGAAAAGGAATAAACCACCCCCTTCAATCCGATCGAAATGTCATTCCGACTGAGCTCAATCAGATCGATTAAGATGTTTACATGAAGGTTTTTCAGTCCCATTGAGCTGTCAATCCGATTACAAACAGATTATTTGGTTGCATGTAAACGTAGCCACTGCCTCACTTCTGTTTCAGTTTTTATGACCAACTCTTACTATGTGTTTCCATATCCCTACTATCACTACCACTCGCAAACCATGCATCACACACTATAGGCAGCGAAATCCAAACAACCTGCACACTTTGCCTATGTCTGCTAATACACTACTTTCT
>NW_015623417.1:613-992 GCF_001515625.1 Sinocyclocheilus rhinocerous | reverse complement strand
TTAGAGTTCATACCCATTAACAAATAAGCAACATCTTGTACATTGCGCTGGTTAAAAGCTCTCATAATAGCATTCGTAATTATTCAAACAGGAAATATTGATTTGGGTGGAAGAGTCATAGTATCAAAGCAGAGCACTTTGAAGTTGTCAGTCAACAGGAAGGGACCCAAATGCAGAGTGAGTGAAACAAGATTTATTGAAGACAAGTTCACAGCACAGGGGTGGACAATCTTGGGACAGCTCCAACCAGCAGGGAAAGATCAATGCCCTGAGAGGTAGACAGTCTGGGGTACAGTCTCAGTCGTTGGTCAAATCGGGGCGGAAGGATGGGGAGAAAACCAGAGCAGAGAACAGCAGAGCATGCAAGCAGAGTGAAGGG
>NW_015623417.1:0-499 GCF_001515625.1 Sinocyclocheilus rhinocerous | reverse complement strand
GGCCGCCTTGGGGAACCAACAGGCAGGGAGTCTCAGGCTGGTAGAGCAGGACTGGAGGGAACACACAGCACAAACACATACAAATACACAAAACACCATACAACACCACTACTCAGCGCAACACACAGAGAAACAACATTATGTACAAAAGGGGGAAAAATAAAAGTAAAGCAAAACTAAACAAAAACGTAATGTAAATATCTACGTTTAGACTAAAAAAAAAAAACTAAAGTATAAAATCTAAACAGCTCAGGAGTAGAAACAAGATTGATGAACTACTAAATAAGTTGTTACAAGTAAATTTAAGCAAGATACTAAAGAACAAAACCAAAATCAGAAGATAGAAAAATCAAACGCAAAAACTACAACAAGGATACACAATAGCAGGGCAAGACTAGAATATAGAACAGTAAGTCAGTAACTGTCTCTATGGCACAAGACAAACCAGCAGCCGCAAGAGGAAAAACAGCACAATATAAAGGGAGGAAAGTACACGAGG
>NW_015623416.1:792-954 GCF_001515625.1 Sinocyclocheilus rhinocerous | reverse complement strand
TCGGGCTTGAACTGATGGTAAAACTAACGACATTATTAACTGTCTAGATATCTACTTTGAAAGCTGACTCTCGATTATGATAAGGGGCGTTACATTTCCGACCCGTGCTTGTGGTGTTCGGCCAATCACAATGCACTGGGTCAGCTGGCCAATCAGAGCAGA
>NW_015623416.1:0-702 GCF_001515625.1 Sinocyclocheilus rhinocerous | reverse complement strand
GTTTGAGAGAGGCGGGGCATAGAGGACCTACAATAATGTACAGTATTTGAAAGATAATGTGTTTTTTGAACATTAAATCATGTCAACGTATTCTGTTACACCAAATACACAAAATAATGATCTTTAAAATAGCATCATATGACCCCTTTAACATTGATAAAATGAAAGGTGCCATGTCTGGCTCATATAATAAGTTTTTAATAAGGGTTGAAAATTGTTGCATATTCATTAACACACTAATTTAAATTTATGTTCCAGTTTGAATTGAAACAGTGCACAATATAGTCACTCAAGCTTTTCTAATACCAATCAGATGCAAATGTAGTGTAATATTTGGCAGCACCATCAAAGCCCAAAACCATTATGATTTATAGCCCAATCTCAGCCATAGGTGGTGAATGAGATTGACATTTGGGTTAATTTATTCTTTTCTATGCTGTTGCCTATTCTTCTCACAGACCCTTGTCTTTGTTAACCGTCTGCAAGATCAGTCAATAGTAATTGATCACTGTTGCAGGATTACTCTGCTGCTACTTCACGATACATTCAGAGAAGTCATTTATATCATTCCTGTTGCCCATTCATCATAATTTACCTGTTAACAAGCAATATCATACACTCATAGAGAGATCAGATACATTCAGCATATGTGATCACTCAATTATATTAGAAAACAAACAAGGAAGATAAGGTACAATGGAT
>NW_015623415.1:0-1312 GCF_001515625.1 Sinocyclocheilus rhinocerous | reverse complement strand
TATTGTTAATTCAATGAAAACAGTTATACTATAGAGATCAACTGTAAATATTGTGTTTAGGTTTGATTATGTGGTTACATTTTAAAAAATAACATTAACTTTTATATTTATTATTTTAACTTCACTGTTATGGAACCAACCTGAGAAATGAATTTGTAGTTCCTGCATGTCAGAGCAAATATTTTTTATTGACCGAGCTGATGCCTCGAATGACCTCAAGGGCTCAAAACTAGCAGCCACACGTTTTCATGTGTGACAAAAATATCATGCTCATGTTTGGACACACGTTTTCATGTGTGACAAAAATATCATGTTTCCTCATGTTTGTCACATATTTCTTTCCTTTTTCCTTAAAAAAATTAACATGCTTTCCTTTTAGACAATATTTTAAGACGCTTCAATACACATGGCAAAAGGGACTGGATGAATATAAGATGGAAACCCAGCATCATTGGCCACATAGTGCAGGAAGATGTGGGGTGTTTGTTGTGCAAGTGATTTTTATTATTTTGTAATTGCATTTATGAACTCAATACAAATGATGTATTATTTAGACCAACAACATAGTCATGATGACATGTAAATGATTTTTCCTGCAGACAATATGAAACCTTTCCCCCCAAAAAAGTTACAATGTATATTTAACCTGGTACACTAAATTGGTCAATTTTGCATAAAACATTTGCCTTCTTTTAAGATGGCAAAAAGAAGTGATTGAGAAATTTCCAGTAATCCCTGATGCATTCAACATTGATCCCAATCAAGATAACTTTGAGCACCTGAGAAGACAAATGGCAAAGGATATTCTTCATGGATCATGTAATATAACAAGCACCCAGACTCAACAGAATATCTATTGGAATATTCTAAAAGAATTATTGTACTGTATTAGTCTAAGAATAAGAGGCCTAAATAGTAGTTTAGTATGGATTTTACATGCTTAAACTTATGGTTAAACATTCATAAATAAATAAATAAACAAATAATCTGCTGTAGTATTCAAGGAGCAGTACTGTTCACATTAACTTACCCTTCTTCTATTGATGTTATCCCCACCCGGCTCTTTAGAGAGGTCCTGGATACTATCAGCCCTAGTGTATTGGCTATTATAAACAGATCCTTAGACAGTGGCCGTGTTTCTATATGCCTCAAATAAGCAGCCAAATTTAGACATAACCAATCTTAAAAAATTCCGCCCTGTTTCTAAGTTGCCATTCTTGTCAAAAATTTTAGAGAAAATTGTTTTTAATCAGTTATCTTCATTTGCCTCACAAAACAATATTTTAGATAAATTTCAGTCTGGTTTTAGAGC
>NW_015623414.1:0-580 GCF_001515625.1 Sinocyclocheilus rhinocerous | reverse complement strand
CAAAGAATCCCGTGCCCATTTACCACTTAAGTGGAATTTTAGAAACGGGCAAGCAACACGTGCCCCCTAACTACACGTGCACATTCACTAGTCACGTGGATTGGAGAAATGCGCAAAGCCTTGCTTTACGTCTTCATTCACCATATAAAGCCTTGCTTTACGTCTTTCATTCACCATATATCTGGAACTTAAGTTCATGGATCCCGACCATATCGGCCAGCTGGAAGAGGCCGGCTCGCCCATCTCAGTGGTGATGGGAGCCCTGCCTACGACAGCCTTACACAGGAGGATCCTGGTGATGCCCCCTGTACCTCCCGTTCGTTGCCTCAGCAAGAAGGAATACGCCGGTGGCCCGGAAGCCCCTCGGGGCGACCAGGCACTGTAGCCCAGTCCGGGTGCCTTGCAGCGTAGCACCGGGGGCCTGATGTTCCCGAGGCTCCCGCAGAAGCCCGTGTTCGGCCGCATTATCCAGGAGGTATGAAGCCGGCGACCGGCTTTCCTTTACCGCCTGGACGTAAGTCGACGAGTGAAACGTCTACTGCAAGTAGAGCACCTGGCTTCTGAACCCAGCAACGGCACC
>NW_015623413.1:0-1375 GCF_001515625.1 Sinocyclocheilus rhinocerous | reverse complement strand
CAAGGTCCTCCAGCTGCCCTTGGGGGAAGCACCTAATCCAAACACTTCTTGCCATTTAGACTCCTTTACGTTTGTAAGAGCATGAAGATGCAGTATCTTGACACACAATGTATACAGTGATTTTTTTCCCTGTATTGTGAAGACTCCCAACTGAGGTGTCTTAAAAGATAATAGTCCACCATCAGTTTCTTCCCAGCTTTCAGTCTCAGCTGTAAATTCCAATTCTGGAAAGTCGAATGCGTCCATCTCTCCATTATAGGTTTCTAAGGAAAGTCTATAACTCTGTGGCAAAAACTCAGCTATCGGAGTCAAATTTTTATTTGCCACATGAATTGATCTTATTCCCAGTTTTTCAGCAACCTTTCCTGAGTGATATTTCTTTAAAAATATCCAGATTCAGTGCAGAGTTAAAAAGCAATGGTTCTTCTCTCTGCCACAAACTTTGGGCATTATTTAACTCTCGGGAAAACTTGAAAAGTGACCATGCTTTTAGAAGTGATCTATAAAATGATGTTAGTCCTGCAAGATCCAACTTCTTTATACGTCACGTTTTGGTAACGGTACGGTACGCTTGGACCCCCAACCGAGGTGGTACTAAAAAAAGTACCAGGTACCAGGTACTGTACCCAGTGGAAAACCCCCAAAAAGTGAACCGTACCGAGCCGTACCGTGCCGTACCATGCAGTGGAAAAGCGCCATTAGACTCCTTTACGTTTGTAAGAGCATGAAGATGCAGTATCTTGACACACAATGTATACAGTGATTTTTTTCCTGTATTGCTGAAGACTCCCAACTGAGGTGTCTTAAAAGATAATAGTCCACCATCAGTTTCTTCCCATCTTTCAGTCTCCGCTGTAATTTCCAATTCTGGGAAGTCGAATGCGTCCATCTCTCCATTATAGGTTTATTATCACCAAAACCAAAGGCCTTTAGAGCATCAAGAAGAAAAATGTGATCCACTTGATCGAAAGCCTTTTCTTGATCTAATGATAAAAACCCCATTTCAATCTTGTTATCAAAAGCATAGTCATACAAGTCTCTTACTAAATGTAGATTATCTACAATAGATCTATCTTTTATGCAGTAAGACTGATCTTTATGTATGATTACATGCAGTACATTATTTAATCTGTTTGCCAAACATTTGGAAATAATTTTGTAATCTGAGCACAAAACTGCCACAGGTCTCCAGTTCTTTATGAGTGTTAAGTCTCCCTTCTTGGGGAGCAGCGTTGAAACTGCACGCTGAAAACTCTTAGGAAGGATTTTTTCAGTAATATTTTTTGAAGAACGTCAAAGTAATCATGTCCAAGAACAGGCCAGAAAGCCGTATAGAATTCGGCAGACAGTCCATCTATTCCAGGTGCACGACCTA
>NW_015623412.1:358-663 GCF_001515625.1 Sinocyclocheilus rhinocerous | reverse complement strand
GGAGGAGCCATGGTGGAGGAAGGGCTGACGACTTCAGGGGGCCGAGCAATGGCGGCGGAGAAGCCCGAGGCAGAGACGGAGAGCCGATGAGCAAGGGCGATAGGGAGGATCCGGAGGGCCAAGGCGGAGCAGATGGTGCCGGTGACCGAGGCGGAGACGGGGATCCAGATGGCTGCGGTGGAGCCGGAGCGACAGAGGACTGAGGAGGAGCCGAAGGGATGAAGGAGACTGACGGAGCCGGAGGGACGAGGCGCAGGATGGTCGACGCCAGACCAAGGCGGAGCCGGAGGGACGAGGGAGCCCGG
>NW_015623412.1:0-348 GCF_001515625.1 Sinocyclocheilus rhinocerous | reverse complement strand
ATGGAGGAGCCGACGGGTCAACGGGCCGAGGCGGAGTCTGGGGCTTAGAGGCTGGAGGTGGAGTCAAGGGATACTCCAGCCACGGTGACGCTGGAGGATGGCAGTCCCGCAGAGCTCGCACCGTATAGATGGTGGGCTGAGGGCGAGCAGAGGGGCTGCCAGACGACAGCGGAGGAGGAGGCAGGAGTGGGTGGGAGAGCAGGCATTTGTGAGCCTCCAGGCTTTCAGGGCTGAACTCAGGAACGGGAGCCCAGCTCCATTATCAGCTCACCGTCAGCCACGGCACAGGCAGCGGAGCTCCTCTCCGCGGCACTCTCCCTCGTGGCGGGGATGGTTGCTGGCTCTCGC
>NW_015623411.1:0-484 GCF_001515625.1 Sinocyclocheilus rhinocerous | reverse complement strand
CTCGTCCTCTTTACAGCGTCACGAGGCCCAGCGGCATGAGCCATCGCCTAAGGTACCCCCTCGTAAGGACTGGGGTCCTAGGTCTCGCCCACCTGCTCACCAACGGCAACGCAAGCGGTTAGACCTGAGTTCGACGGCTAAGACCTCTCATTCTCAGGCTCCTAATAGCAGTTCCTGATTCCTCTGCTCGTCTTCGGAGGCCAGGCCCTCCTTTAGAGAGTGTGGACGAACCGCACAAGCGTATTCGCCTCTCTCGTTGTGGCCTCCTGACTCAGATCTTGACGGTCCCGCCGCATATTGCGCCTCGGGCAGTTTTAGTTCGAGTCCTTACGACGAGCACCCTCTCGGATACTCTGCGTGTTCCAGCTTTCAGAGTTCGAGGAAAAGCCCAAGGGTAATGCGAGCATGGCCCGTTTATGACGGCCTCCAAAGCTCCCATTTTTGGGGTGGTGGGCAGGCCCGACAGGACAATCGGACATCTTCC
>NW_015623410.1:0-564 GCF_001515625.1 Sinocyclocheilus rhinocerous | reverse complement strand
AATATTTTGAATACGTTTTTAATTTTATATTTTCCATTTTCATTTTGTTGTGTTTTTGTCATTTTTAGTAGTTATATATATATGTCTATTTAGTTTATTATTCATTTTTTATTTGTTTCATTTCTAGTTATTTTAGTACATCAAGGTAAACTAAATTAAATGAGAAATGTTTTTTTTATTTAACTTTTTTATTTCAGGTAAATTTTATTTTATAACAATTTTTTTTAATGCTTTTTATTTTCAGTTTTAGTTTTAGTTCCCTAACTATAATAATCCTGCTGTAATACTGTTTGTGGGGAAAAGAAAGATTTTTCTTTTATTAGAATACATATGAATTATTCTGCGAAGACACACTTCAATGATGCATATTTTACAAATAATAATAAAAAATAATATATCTTTTACAGTAATGAGAATGAGGTTTTATCATGGGGTAATGAAAATTGGGGGTATTATTTGACATTAATTGACAATAATGAAAACAGTCTAAATAATATTAGCTTTAAAATGGGCTTTTTTTTTTTTTTACGCAAAATATAATTTCTTATTTTTCAATTTTGGGGT
>NW_015623409.1:0-503 GCF_001515625.1 Sinocyclocheilus rhinocerous | reverse complement strand
GGTGGAACACTTGACTAACGAAAAACATTCCCTTAAAGGTTTAAAAGGAAAAAGAAAAGGGATTGAACATTTTCAGTGACCTTCAAAGAGACTGTTAAATCGTTTGTTGTTTTGAAGACAATATATTTGTTAAGAGAAATGAGACCGTTAAATCGTTTGTTGTTTTGAAGATAATATATTTGTGTTTTAAGAGAAATATTTGTCTATTCAAAAAGGGTATTTTAAAATACTGTTGTTGCTAATGTTTGAGACTACATGTCATTTATACTGTTTGGGAATTTAAACTACTTTATAATAGTGCTGGACATATTTTATAGTTGTGTGTTTATTAGTCAGTTTTAAAATGACCAAGTTAAATTCTTCTTTTGATACTGTAGAATGTGAAAGGCAGGTTAATAGTCTCCAACATGATATTGAAACCTTTAAAGGGGTCATATGATGCGATTTCAAGTTTTCCGTTCTCGTTGGAGTGTTACAAGCTCTTGGTGCATAAAGAAGATCTG
>NW_015623408.1:0-823 GCF_001515625.1 Sinocyclocheilus rhinocerous | reverse complement strand
ACTTCTTCATTCACTGCTACGAATTGATGGCGGTCAGATAAGTACATGGTACAGATTTGAACCATGCTAATGCACTTCCACTAATGCCAACAAAGTTTTCTAGTCTATGCAAAAGAATGTTGTGGTCGAACGCAGCACTAAGATCCAGTAGCACTACCACGCCTCAAACTCTCGCTATTGGTTGAGCTGGAACGAGATTGACAGATTTATATTTACATATTACATTTGACATTTCTGCCCCCCTCGCTTCTGAAATAATGCCCATGACTAGAGCCTTTTACTGGGAAAATATTACTGATGATGATCCTTGTGTCAATGGGATTGATGTATACCGACCTGAGAATAATTTTCTCTGATAATATTTCATCAATCAAGTCATATGTGAGGCAAATGAACAACAACAACAATAATAATAATAATGGAGAGAGAGAGAGAGAGAGAGTTTTTAAGCGGAATTTGCCTCATATTCAATGACGTTTGCATCATTGATTCTATCATATTGCTGTTTATCTCTGTGAAGCTGCTCTGAAATGATCTCTATTAAAGCGCTGCAGAAATAAAGCTGACCTGCTAAATATTATGTGTTTTCATGTAAATAACTGAATAAAAGAGAAGTAAAAACTCTTTTGTCCCAATCGTTTCTGTTCACAGTCCTACATCTGCTTGAGGCTCCTGATGAGCTGCTTATTCAGACTCGCAGCAGTCATCTGAAAGCAGATCACAGAGAAATATATATTTTAAAAAATTAAATTAAATTAAATTTCATGTCTGAAGATGCGGTAACAGTAGAGAAGCCTCCATCTGTTGAATTAACGGGATTAAA
>NW_015623407.1:0-1030 GCF_001515625.1 Sinocyclocheilus rhinocerous | reverse complement strand
CAGAGGGCGGAGCCACTAGAGGCTGGGCAGAGGGCGGAGCCACTAGAGGGTGGAGCCACTAGAGGCTGGGCAGAGGGCGGAGCCATTAGAGGGTGGACAGAGGGCGGAGCCACTAGAGGCTGGGCAGAGGGCGGAGCAACTAGAGGGTGGACAGAGGGCGGAGCCACTAGAGGGTGGATAGAGGGCGGAGCAACTAGAGGCTGGGCAGAGGGCGGAGCCATTAGAGGGTGGACAGAGGGCGGAGCCACTAGAGGGTGGACAGAGGGCGGAGCCACTAGAGGCTGGGCAGAGGTCGGAGCCATTAGAGGGTGGACAGAGGGTGGAACGCGGAGCCACTAGAGGCTGGACTGAGGACAGAGCCATTGAAGACTGAGCAAAGGGAGGAGCTTCTGAAGGCTGGGTAAAGTTTACCGGGTCACAATGTATTTCCTGAAATGAAAAGGACAAAAATACAACAATGAAAAAAATCATGATTTAATCACTAAGGCTAGGTTACAAATATCAATTTCTCAATTTCAAATGATTCTCATTTTGAAAAACTGTCCAGCTGTTGACAAAAAACAGGCAGGCAATAACATGTATAAACAAACCCCAATAATGCTCAACCACCTGTCAGTGTGGCCTCTGACTTCATAGGTGACAAGGTGTTTTAGCACAACAATTTATATATTTTTTGTTATTATTTCAATATGGCCCATGTTATCAGTTCTCAATTAAGCATGTGTCTGACAAGTGTGTTTAAGTTCTAATTCTTCAAGCGCCCAACGGAGCAGTATCAAGGTCTCCCTGACCTGTGCTCATTGGTGCCATTACCAGCCAGATAACATAGAAGTGATGCACAATTTAAATTTCATCAAAAGAAAATAGTTTGCAGGGCAGAAATAACCCTATACCCAAACCTTTTAATAATAACATTTAATCAATCCTTAAAATTTTAACCAGTAAATGATGCTGTCAGGGCAAAAACTCAAACACTGCATATGGCCAAATGAAAATCATGATGAAAAAGACCTCTTGTTCAAGTAAAACT
>NW_015623406.1:0-556 GCF_001515625.1 Sinocyclocheilus rhinocerous | reverse complement strand
GGAAAGAGTTTGACATCCAAATATAGTCTTGATGTTCACATGAGAATTCATACAGGAGAGAAACCATACAAATGTTCACACTGTGACAAGAGATTCAGTCAGTCAACACATCTAAAAACACACGAGGTGATTCATACTGTAGAGAAACCTTACAAGTGTTCACACTGTGACAAGAGATTCAGTCAGTCATCAACTCTGAAAACACACGAGAGGATCCACGCTGGAGAGAAACCTTATAAGTGTTCATACTGTGACAAGAGATTCATTCATGCAGGAGCCCTGAAAACACATGAGAGTATTCACACTGGAGAGAAACCTTACAAGTGTTCACACTGTGACAAAAGATTCATTCATTCAGCAAATCTGAAAACACATGAGAGGATTCACTCCGGAGAGAAACCACACACATGTGATCAGTGCGGGAAGAGTTTCACACAAAAAGGGCACCTTACATCACACATGACAGTTCATACTGAAGAGAAACCGTTTACTTGTGATCATTGCGGGAAGAGTTTCTCACACTCTGCAAACCTTAAGGTACACAAGAACATCCACA
>NW_015623405.1:385-1599 GCF_001515625.1 Sinocyclocheilus rhinocerous | reverse complement strand
AGATAGATCTGTTAAGCAATATATTGTGAGAGGGCCGTGAGTCACCGCGTCCCGAACGACTCAAAATAATAAACCACAAAGTTTACAGGTGGATGCTGCACATTGGTGGCGGTGTCATACTGTATGATTGTAAAGGGCTTTGGGTACAGCAATACACAATAAAGTGCTGTATAAATGCCTCACTCATTCATTTATTCATTCAGTCACAATGACGTAAGTGTGCCCTGCCCGGAACGTAAAGTGCAGTGTGAGTGCAGGTCCGTGGGGAGGGGGCTCAGGCAAGGCATTCAGTTAAATGCTTAAAAAAATAGGTCATACCATCTGTTACAATTGGTGAGAACACAACATTCACAAATCTGAATCAAAAGTAGTATCAAATTCCAATAACTATTGTCTCGGTCAACTTGATTTCCAAAAATCAAAGGAGTATTGCGCAGAAGGCAGCAGGATTTAATGGTATTGAGGCCAAGGTCCTTGTTCCCATCATAAACTTTGACTCAACTTGGCCTGTTCTTTCTCTCACTGTATCCATAGGAAAGACTAGAGAATACACAAGACGTGTCACTCGTATTGTTTTGAATGGGGAAAAATGCAACGCTCAATATGGCCACTCTATCAAAAAAGCCCCGCCTTCTGATTAATAGAGCTAATCGGTAAAGTTAGCATGTCACTGCAGCTGCCGTTAGAAGTTCCGGTTGCTATAGAAACAGTCAGCGGTTTGAGACGTGCGCTTAGAACTGCAAATGCGCACTGGTTGGTCTAGCCTGAAAAATAAGCTTTTTTAATGCTATTTGAGCAAAATAAACAACTTTTATGAGAAAGTTGTCAGATTTCATTGGTAATTTCAAATATGAAATTTAATCGTAAGCTTGGTGAACAGTTTTGGAGAATTTGATGGTTCCCCATTCAAAGAGATAGGAGCTGCACTTGCATGCCTGAGAGGCATTTCAAAGATGGCTGTCGAGTGACATGACTTGCCTTAAAGGGGTCATATGACGTTGCTAAAAAGAACATTATTTTGTGTATTTGGTGTAATGCAATGTGTTTATGCGGTTTAAGTTTAAAAAAACACATTATTTTCCACATACTGTACATTATTGTTTCTCCTCTATGCCCCGCCTTTCTGAAACGCCTTTCGATTTTTACAAAGCTCATCGGTCTGAAAAGCGAGGTGTGCTCTGATTGGCCAGCTATCCAGTGCATTGTGATTGGCC
>NW_015623405.1:0-248 GCF_001515625.1 Sinocyclocheilus rhinocerous | reverse complement strand
AAAACCCATTATAAACGAGGCATTTGTTGCATCCAGTGGGGACTTAATTACTGATTATAATGACTTATACTGTCTTTTTATGCGTTGCGTATCGCGCTGCGTAAACATAAAACCATGTCTGGAGAAACGACAAACAACAAGCGCTACTCTACACTGCTCAAAACACGAGTTTGAATCGTCAGTGGCAAATTCTTTAAATATAACAAATGTACTTACAGGCTGTGAGTCAGAAGCGCCAGACTGTCCTT
>NW_015623404.1:851-1041 GCF_001515625.1 Sinocyclocheilus rhinocerous | reverse complement strand
GTCAGTACATTTTTTCTTTCTTATTTTTTCTTTTTTTTAATTAATGCTTTTATTCAGCGAGGATGTGTTAAATGGATAAAAAGTGACAGTAAAGACTTATATTGCTATAAAAGATTTCTATTTTTAATAAATGCTGTTCTTTTAAACTTTTTATTAGCCTAATCAAAGAATCAAAACAGCACAATAAAAA
>NW_015623404.1:0-516 GCF_001515625.1 Sinocyclocheilus rhinocerous | reverse complement strand
AACATAATATCAAAACAAACTGAAGCATTTAAACTGATAGAATAGAATAGAATAGAAAACAAACTGAAGCATTTAAACTGATAGAATAGAATAGAATAGAAAACAAACTGAAGCATTTAAACTGATAGAAGAGAATAGAAAACAAACTGAAGCATTTAAACTGAGATCTGCAAGTTAAATATTTTCAAAGAAAAAAAAAAACGTGAACGTGAATTCTTCTATAGCTATCTAAACATCCCTATGAAGTACAGTTTGCACAATACACCTGTGTGTGACTGTAAATGTCTTTGAGTTTTGTTACCATTCTGTGCCCATCATCCGCGATTTCCAGCACAATCAAGCCAGTCTTCTTTAAAAAAAAACGAGGACGTTTTATTTCACGTCATTGCGTTTGCGTTGGCTGGCTCTCGATTTGAGCTATTTTGTCCGCAACCACTGAAGTATTCGATTTCTACAGCGACTCATTTGGCGACGTAGTGAGATTTTGTTGACAGTAATTGAAGAATCTGTAGAGGA
>NW_015623403.1:0-583 GCF_001515625.1 Sinocyclocheilus rhinocerous | reverse complement strand
TATATATAAAAATTATACAAATATTTTTTTCTCAATTGAAGCATGTATGTTATGTATGTTAAAACAAACTTACTCAGCAGTGTTATTTTTTTGTTTTTATTGATATTTTGCTTCAGTTTTGCTTATTTTTTCCATTTTCACGTTAATTTTAAAGTTTAGTAATGTTGTTGTTTTTGTTATTTTTAGTAGTTTTTGTTTAATATATATATATTAGTGCTGTCAAACGATTAATTGTGATTAATC
Organism: Sinocyclocheilus rhinocerous; assembly: GCF_001515625.1. Taxonomy (NCBI): domain Eukaryota; kingdom Metazoa; phylum Chordata; class Actinopteri; order Cypriniformes; family Cyprinidae; genus Sinocyclocheilus; species Sinocyclocheilus rhinocerous. The sequence continues at coordinate 340 of NW_015623403.1, read as the reverse complement.
GCATCCAAAATAAAAGTTTTTGTTCACATAATATATGTTTGTGTACTGTGTATATTTATTATGTATATATAAATACACACACATACAGCATATATTTTGAAAATATTTTCATGTACTGTATTTACATGTATATTCATACAAATATATTTAAAATATAAACATTACATATTTTTCTTAAATGTATACATGCATGTGTATGTATTTATATATACATAATAAATATACACGGTACACACACATATATTATGTGAACAAAAACGTTTATTTTGAATGCGATTAATCGTTTGACAGCACTGATATTTATATACAGTGGGTACGGAAAGTATTCAGACCCCCTTAA
>NW_015623402.1:0-1169 GCF_001515625.1 Sinocyclocheilus rhinocerous | reverse complement strand
AATACCATTCAAACATTTGTGTTTGATTTCTTTTAAGATTTTTTTTTATGTTTTTGAAAGAAGTCTCTTATGCTAACCAAAGTTGAATTTATTTGATCAAAAATACTGTAAAAACATAAACATAGTGAAGAATTAGTTAAACTTAAAATAACTATTTTCTATTTGAATATATTTTTAAAATAATTTATTCCTGTGATTGATTATTCCAGTCTTCAGTGTCACATGAGCCTTCCAAAATCATTTTATGCTGCTTAATATTTTTGTAGAAACTGTGATACATTTTTTATTCTTTGATGAATAGAATGTTCAAAAGAACAGCATTTGAAATATAATTTTTTTGTAATATTGTAAATATCTTTACTGTCACTTTTGATTCATGTGGCCTTGCTGAATCCCAAAAAAATCATACTGACTTCAAACCTTTGAACGCTAGTATATATGAAACATTTGATTTGTCTATCAATGTAAAGCATAATTTTCAGAGTTTAGTGAACAGAATCACTAGCACACATCCTCCTGAACACAAAGAATCAAGAAAGGATCTTGATCTTATGGTCAACCAAAAGACATAGACACAAATGTAACTCTAGACCTGACTATGCCATGTCTGCTCTAAAGCTATGTTTGGAAATTCCTCACTAATTATCACCCAAGCTTTCAAGAGAGCGTGCACACACACACACACACACACATACACACGAGTTTATTACCATTAGAAATTCTTCCCCTTATTAAACCTCAGCTGACTCCACCCTGTAGTTTATTAGTTTTAGGCCAAGTGTATTAGACATGGTTTATTGGGACGGGTTGTGTTTGAAGGATGACCTGGTTGAGATTCACATGGGCCTGTTGCTCTCTGGGGTGATGCCGGACCACCTTTTAAGCCCTAGGAGTTGTTTTAACTCCCCTGAACAGAACTTGTGAAACACAAGAGCCTCACGTTTTCGAATGTGCTCATTAAAGAGTGTACGTGTGTTTGTATAAGTGTCTGTTTTTTTTTTTCACCTTATTGGTCTTCATCCTGCATTTACAGTTGTGGTCAAAATTTTACATTCACTTTGCAGTATCTGCAAAATTTTGATTATTTTACCAAAATAAGAGAGATCACACAAAAATGCATGTTTTTTTTTTATTTAGTACTGACCTGTATAAGATATTTCACATAAAAG
>NW_015623401.1:0-514 GCF_001515625.1 Sinocyclocheilus rhinocerous | reverse complement strand
AGTTAATAAATTTTGCTTTCTAGGAGTACATTTTGATCCAAAATTGACATGATAATAAATTTTGCTTTCTAGGAGTACATTTTGATCCAAGGTTAACATGGGTAGAACATATAAGGAATGTGGAGGATAAGTGTAAAAAAGTAATAAATACAATGAGATGTTTATCAGGGTTGGAATGGGGAGCGGATTATCAATCACTGAAATATATATATGTAAGTTTAATAAGGTCAAGAATAGATTATGGAAGTGTGGTATATGGATCAGCAGCCACATCTGTACTTGCAAGACTTGATATAATACAGGCTAAAGCATTAAGACTATGCTTAGGAGCAGTAAAAACATCACCAGTATGTGCACTACAAGTGGAAGCGGGAGAAATGCCACTGGACATTCGATGTAAACACTTGCTGGTAAATTATTGTATTAATCTAAAGGGAAATAGAGATGGGCATCCTACTAAGAGAGTACGGCAAGCTAGCTGGGAAAAGGAAAGGGCGCCACAGTTTAGTTTTGG
>NW_015623400.1:0-786 GCF_001515625.1 Sinocyclocheilus rhinocerous | reverse complement strand
TTTGAAAAATTCATTTCAGCATGACGGATCGGGAAATATGTGGAGAGTCTGTAATTCATTTGAATAAATATAGCATTCTTTTCTTAAATAAAAATAATTTCTCCCATTACACCTGCTTCTCCAAATGTGGATGGCTCCTCTCATCTGACTGGCTCTTGACCAATGACAGTGCTTTGGGCAACGGACCAATCAGCAGCCCTTCAGAGTTGCAGCACTGGAGAAGGGAAAAAACAACAACAACAGACGGTCAGAATTGATCTCAAACAGGATTATTAAATTATAAATATTAAAAAGAAAACTATATACACTTTGAGATGAATCTAAGATATTATAAATATTAAAAAGAAAACTATATACACTTTGAGATGTAAGAATCTAAGATCTTAAAAAAAAAAGAGAGAAATTATCCAGTGTAACCTATATTTTGGCATCATCCACTGGCTAATAGAAATAATTCACTTTTTGGAAATTGCTTAATTTCAGTCATCTAATGTTTAAAGAACAGAGCAAATCAGCTTCTTCTAACTGTGTTGGTACAGTGGGCCATTGCACTTAAAATAACTCCGAGAGTAATAACACTGAAGTTCAGGCTTATTCTGACTTTCATCTACAAAAAAAATTATTGACTTGCTCCCTGGTCCATAACTGACATTATTGGATAGAAGATATAGTCTCTAGAAATAAATGAGCTTTAAAAAGTGGGAATGTTATTTTTTGACTTTCAATTCACAGATGAATATTTCCTCATATGAAGCCAGGTAGGGCAACACATCCAATTTTCTTTCA
>NW_015623399.1:1011-1224 GCF_001515625.1 Sinocyclocheilus rhinocerous | reverse complement strand
CGCTGGTTCTGCCCTGGGTGCCCATCCCACCGGCTCTACCCCAGTTCCCAGGTCCCCTGCTACCACACGGTAACACTGCTAGCACTTGTGTTACTCTGGTTTTTTCCCCTTCGGGGTGGTTTCATGTTTTTGTGTGTTTGTTTATTGTGAATTGTAAATAAAGACCCCCATCTGCCTGCATTTGAGTCTTCGCCTCTTACAGTCCGTGACAAA
>NW_015623399.1:0-633 GCF_001515625.1 Sinocyclocheilus rhinocerous | reverse complement strand
TGCGCATGCGCCGGTGAGTCTCGTGAAAACCAACTTTTGTTAACAGGAGCAAAGGAAGCAAAGTTTCCTTACTTTAGCAAAGGAAAACCAGTCTCCTCTTGGCTTATATCGAAATCCTCCGACATTCTTCTTTACAAATCCTCGTTTTGTACTTCTAGTAAGTGACCGTTGTTTTGTTTTGATCTCCCCTGCGCTTCTGCGTAGCGCAAAGCTGACCTCATACGTCATCTGAGTGAGACACTTTTTTTTATGGATGGGCGCTTTTTCTTTTGCACTGATGCTTGCAACACCCGCTGAGTGGCATTAAACAGCTTGAAAGATCAAAGGCAATTTTTAATATAACTCCGACTGGATTTGTCTGAAAGAAGAAAGTTATATACACCTAGGATGACTTGAGGGACATTTGTAATTTGTGAGTAATTTGTGGGCTAATTTTCATTTTTGGGGGAACTAACTCTTTAAGTGTTTATTCTTTATAACAGTTTTCTATGGGAGGAAAGTGCTTAAATTCAGCGCGTAGCGTTCATATTCCGGGATCAGCCGCTCTCCTGTACACATAGTTGATATTTTTAATAAACCGAATAATAGATGTTTTTTTTATATCACCGTCTCCTTCCACAAAGCCACGTAAGC
>NW_015623398.1:0-2079 GCF_001515625.1 Sinocyclocheilus rhinocerous | reverse complement strand
CATGCAGTGTGTAGAAGGCTTTAAGTGGTTGGAACTACAGCTCTCGACCCGTGGTTATGACAATGACAACTTATTTATATAGCACAATTAAAAACAACCCACGCTGACCAATGTGCTTTACAATAACTAAAACCACAAACAATATAAACAGAAACAATTAAAATTTCAATAGAGTACCATAAAATAAAGTGCTTCAGCATAACAAAAACAGTAATATACAATAGAAGATGCTTCAAGTATTAAATGCTTTATCAAACAGAAAAGTTTTTAACTTAGATTTAAAAGCAGACAAAGATGGTGGCAGTCTAATCGAGATGGGCAAATCATTCCAAAGTCTTGGTGGCAGGCTAATCGAGATGGCCAAATAATTCCAAAGTCTGGGGGCAGCTACAGAAAAAGCAGGGTCACTCCTACATTTCAACCTTGACTTGGGAATCGACAAGAGTCTCTGATTTGATGACCTGAGTGATCTGGTTGAATGCTGCTCAGTCAGTAGGACAGAAAGGTAGGATGGTTTAAAATCCATTCTGTAGCACACCGGCAACCAGTGTAATGAACGTAAGACAGGAGTAATATGATCCCGTTTATGAGCACCTGTTAAAAGTCTCGCTGCCACATTTTGGACTAATTGTAATCGGGACATAGCTGAATGACTAATCCCAACATAAAGATAATTGCAGGAGTCCAACCTTGAAGAAATAAAGGCATGGATTACTTTTTCAAAATTTCTAAAAGAAAGAAAAGTCTTTATTTTTGATAAAAGTCAAGTTGGAGCATAATTAATCTGCTTGTCGAATTTCAAAGATTCATCAAACACAACGCCCACTTTTTTCACCCACGGTTTCACGGCCGAAGACAGCCCACCCAAATTTACTTTAAGAGTAACAGAGGAATCGGAGGGTCCAAATATAATAATTTCTGTTTTACTCTCATTGAGATTCAGAAAGTTTGAAGAAAGCCATGCCTTTACATCAGTCAAACAGGCCAAGAGGTTATGCAAACCATCAGAATTTCACTTGAGGGGCAGATAAATTTGTGTGTCATCAGCGTAACAATGGAATGACAGCCCATGTTTTCTAATAATAGAACCAAGTGGCAGCATGTAAAGAGAAGATGGAGCCCTGAGGAACCCCACACGATAATACAGCATTACTAGAGGTATACTCTCCAGTCTTAACTGGGAAGCTTCTGTTGGAAAAATAAGATTTAAACCACTCCAGTTCACTGCTTGTAATGCCTACACAATGTTCCAAACGGGCAATAAGAACAGTATGATCTACTGTATCAAAAGCAGCCATTAAATCTAATAGCACAAGAACAGCATTTTCACCAGAATCACATGTTATTAGTACATCGTAAAAAACCTTCAACAAAGCAGTCTCAGTAGAATGATGTTTTCTAAAACCAGATTGAAAATTTTCAAAAACTTCATTATCTGCTAGAAAACATTGCAATTGTTGGAGAACTGTTTTCTACAATATCTTTGCAATAAAAGACAGGTTGGAGATGGGTCTAAAATTACCGAACAGTGTGGGGTCTAAGTTTAGTTTTTTAAGCAAATGGTGAACTGTTGCATGTTTTAGCAGATCAAGTATAATACCAGTTTCTAAACAGTGATTTAACATGATCAAAAGATGGGAGCCAACAACATCAAACCCAGCAAACACGTTAATGGCCCTGTCCCAAATGGCACCCTAAACCCTCGCGGTCTTCCTCTGAGTTCGCACTTTCGTGACGTAATGCCGCTTTGAATGTCAGGTAGAAGTCTGCTGTGGAGCTCGCACCAGTGCGGGCTTAGCAGAAGTCCGGATGGAGGGTGCATAACGGCCGCAAAGGGGGCACTCGCGAGCACCCTTCTGAACACTAAAATGACAAATGGGACACCCTACGGTCTCGTGGACTTAACGGACACGCGCACGCGGCGGCCATTGTAAGTCCATAAGTCCGCAAGTGCACATGAAGTGTTCCATTTGGGACAGGGCCAATGTGGGACCCAAATGGGCTACTGGGGTGCAGAGTTGGCATGGGCTCAATATGGGCATCTTATCTGGGGCCCACTTGGGTGACCCAGCTAGGACC
>NW_015623397.1:0-915 GCF_001515625.1 Sinocyclocheilus rhinocerous | reverse complement strand
TTTTTTATAATAATAATATTTTTTTATAAATGTATCAATTTAATTTTGATAGAAATCACACCAATTAGTGTGTAAAAATTGTATCCATGCTAATATGATATAAATTCCAAACCTCGTAAAAGAAAATGACTCGTATAATATTTAGTTTGACCTACTGAAGTTAAAGATCCATGGGGCTGTATTCAGTATTCAGGTCTGTGTTTGCATCCTTGTGTGAAATATGTTTCTGGCCTAAGGATTCATCTAGGATGCAAGTGCAATAGGGTTTAGTGAATGTAGTCATTTTTTTTTAAAAATAGGTCTTTGTTTACCTCTCTTCCTTAGCCATTTAAGGACAGGTGTGAGTGGTTTTATGAACATCTTCTGGCTGGACAGCCAGACTCTGATATGGTGCACCGGCCAGTTAATGAAAATGATATTCTTCTTGTTCACCGAGGTAGAAGAATTTTTTCATTATCTGTTCAAAAGTTCCTTCAACTTTCAGGCTTCACCTCCTTCATTCATTTTTCATCATTGTATTTCAGACTCAATATTCCGAAGCAGCTGCGAGGTTGTGTCCAAGTCCTCCAATGAGAAACTCAAACAAGGCATTGCAGTGCGGTTTCACGGTGAAGAGGGAATGGTAGGATTGAACATGTCTTCTGGGAATCTCTTCATCTCAAATCTTTTGCAGGGCTCGCAACATTTCAAAATCCCTGGTAGCCCTTCGGGCAGGTACTCTTCAGATTTTGGTAGCACGAAAATTAATTTAACTAGCCCAAATAAAAAAAAGACCTTTTTTTTTTAAATATAGAAAATCAGATAGGAGTTTAAATGTCAATCACAAATATTTTCAATACACAAATATCAACAAATATGAAGGATACAAATATTTTATTTCACTATTTACAGGGTATCTGCAGAATTTTTAAAAAT
>NW_015623396.1:0-1025 GCF_001515625.1 Sinocyclocheilus rhinocerous | reverse complement strand
GGAGTGGCTCAAGAAGAAGCACAATAAGGTCATGGAGTGGCCTAGACAGTCTCCAGACCTCAATCCTATAGAAAATCTGTGGAGGGAGCCAAACGACTTAGTTAGAGAGGAAGTTGCCAAACGACAGCCAAGAAACCTTAAGGATTTGGAGAGGATCTGTAAAGAGGAGTGGACCAAAATCCCTCCTGAGATGTGTGCAAACCTGGTGACCAACTACAAAAAACGTCTTACCTCTGTGCTTGCCAACAAGGGTTTCTGCACCAAGTACTAAGTCATGTTTTGCTTGGGGATCAAATACTTATTTCACTCACTGAAATGCAAATCAATCTCTAACCTTTATATAATGTGTTTTTTTTCTGGATTTTTTTGGTTGGTATTCTGTCTCTATCTGTTAAAATAAACCTACCATAAAAATTACAAAACCTTCATTTTTTTGTAAGTGGGCAAACTAAGGGTGTACTCACACTACACTCTTAAAAAAAAGGTGCTTCACGATGCCATAGAAGAACCTTTTTGTCTAAATGGTTCCATAAAGAACCTTTAACATCTGAAGAACCTTTTCCACATATAATAAATATCGTACATTTTTACCATGATTTACAGAAAACAGCCACTAAAATGTCATTCAGTGTAACAATCTTGTCAGCATATTTACCACAATAATCAGTTTATGACATATTAAAAGAATACTAATTGTAATTTTACATTTTTAAACTTTGCCACTATACCGTTTTGGCCATTTGTCAGCAAGAATTTTTTTACTCATTTAGGGTGTATATTCTAGGCGTTTTGAACCGCGCCCGAGCGCGTTTGACCCCCAAAGCCCGGTTCGTTTGACTAGTGTGAGCGCTCCGTGCTGCGCTCGGGCACGGTTCATTTAGCCGGCCCTGGCCCGGTTGGAAGAGGTGGGCCAGGACACAGTTCGGTTGGGTTCGGGCGCGGTACGCATGCAGTGTGAGCGCTAAACGCGCCGGAGCTCGGAACAGATACTGTTTTGTGTGCGCTGCTGTCATCATTACAACCGC
>NW_015623395.1:809-989 GCF_001515625.1 Sinocyclocheilus rhinocerous | reverse complement strand
GTTCGAACGAATCAATTAAATGAATGATTCAGTGATAAAATCAGTAACTTGCCGCAACCCACCTACTGGCAGTTTTACTTTCATTTTAAAGTATCTTTTCTGGTATTTAAATAATTTAATGTTTCTATATTCAAAATGTTATATTTAAAACATTAACCTCAACATGAATTTATGAATTTA
>NW_015623395.1:246-644 GCF_001515625.1 Sinocyclocheilus rhinocerous | reverse complement strand
ATTGGTAACTTGATTGGTAACTTATTCTTATTCTACTTGTTTTTATTCTGTTGTTTTAATTAGAAATTTTAAAAAAGCTTATAAATATAATTTTTTGAGTTTGACAAAAAGATGACACACTTTTAGTTTTCTAACTTAAATTAGAAAAATGCCATTACAAAGGTAAAAACAAAATTCCTTGTAAATCACTTTAAGGAGTCAAATATCTCATAATAGGAAGGCTAATATTTGATCAGAAGTTTTGATTATTGATTAGAAGGTGCTCCTAAAAAGAAAAGTTTAACCTGTTTAACCACTTTTTATTAATTTAAAAATGTAGAAATTCTTTCAAATTTAAATATTGTACAAGAACTACAGCAAAAACCAGTTTGATGCATATTTTATCAATATTTTAGAAA
>NW_015623395.1:0-151 GCF_001515625.1 Sinocyclocheilus rhinocerous | reverse complement strand
TTTATGAAACCTACACATTCAAAACCTCATTACTCTGAAATTTTTAATGTAAATGTTAATTGAAAGTGAAATGTTAAGTAGGCCTACTGTAAGAGGTATTTCATAATGCTACATACAGTGGGTACGGAAAGTATTCAGACCCCCTTAAATT
>NW_015623394.1:5462-7483 GCF_001515625.1 Sinocyclocheilus rhinocerous | reverse complement strand
GCACTGGGTTGTATTTAACCCAGCATTTTTTAGAGTGTATATTGCATTATATTTTCCAGTATATTTCCATTTATTTCTGTTTTGTAAATTTAGACATGTTTGTTTATGATGTCAGTCTGCTTATAATGTTACTCAAGGGTTATGCACCAAAATATTTATAATTTAGTTGTCTTGACCATTTCCTTTCTCTCAGCCTGTATTTATGAGTATATCTTTATTACTGCAATATGTAGTTGTTACGACTGACTAACGATTTATATTGCATTATATTTTCCAGTATATTTCCATTTATTTCTGTTTTGTAAGTTTAGACATGTTTGTTTATGATGTCAGTCTGCTTATAATATTACTCAAGGGTTATTGCACCAAACTATTTATAATGTAGTTGTCTTGACCATTTCCTTTCTCTCAGCCTGTATTTATGAGTATATCTTTATTACTGCAATATGTAGTTGTTACGACTGACTAACGATTCGGTCGTTTTGAGCTCACAAAACACCGATGCTCTTTTTGAGGAGGGAACTCCGTGTTTCTTATTTTGACAATACCATTGTTTTCTTTGAAGTACCTACAAAAGATACATTTACATTTGCATGGAGACATTTAGCAGATGTTAAAACAAGGCTTATGATGCACAATTAAATATAGTCTTACCATTAGACACATGCCATCATAGTACCATGCTTCTGTCACAATGAGCAAGAGAAAAGGTGATATCCCTGATATGATTCCTTGAAACCGTTTGTTTCACGTGGAAACTTATTATTATTATTATTATTATAATTATTATTGTATATTTTAGTAAATTCTGCCTTGTTCACAAGCATTGATGTCAGTCTGCTTATAATATTACTCAAGGGTTATTGCACCAAACTATTTATAATGTAGTTGTCTTGACCATTTCCTTTCTCTCAGCCTGTATTTATGAGTATATCTTTATTACTGCAATATGTAGTTGTTACGACTGACTAACGATTCGGTCGTTTTGAGCTCACAAAACACCGATGCTCTTTTTGAGGAGGGAACTCCGTGTTTCTTATTTTGACAATACCATTGTTTTCTTTGAAGTACCTACAAAAGATACATTTACATTTGCATGGAGACATTTAGCAGATGTTAAAACAAGGCTTATGATGCACAATTAAATATAGTCTTACCATTAGACACATGCCATCATAGTACCATGCTTCTGTCACAATGAGCAAGAGAAAAGGTGATATCCCTGATATGATTCCTTGAAACCGTTTGTTTCACGTGGAAACTTATTATTATTATTATTATTATAATTATTATTGTATATTTTAGTAAATTCTGCCTTGTTCACAAGCATTACATAATTATTGTAAATTATCATGATAACATCTGATTATTGTTGTCTATTTGATAAATAAACTTGGCATTTTCTCTGTTCATCAGCTGAGAGACCAGATCAATCAGATGTTACATTTTGAAACGTGGAGTTATCTGCTTTTGCTAAAAAACAAACTTTTAATAGGCTATATAAAAACACATACATTCAATGAACTTTATTTTGTAAGTTACTTGTTATTATTTAATCAAAACAACCCAACTGCAGTTTGATTGATATTACTTGAAATACAAAAAATAAAATAAAAAATAAAAAAATAAAAAAATAAAAATTGAGATTTCTGAAAATAAATAAAAATGTTAGTTAAGAGTTAAAAAGAGTTTTATGTTTTTGCAAACAAACTCTTCATTTGTTCTTTTGCCTTGTCTTGTGTCTGCAGAGACTGCTTTTCTTGAAGCTCAGATTTATGAATATGTGGAGATTTTGGGGGTAAGCAGTCTGCCTGCTGTAGTTTTATATTTAGTTTCCTCTCATTTCACATTTATACTATTGACTAATATTTGCAAAATATTTACACTGACACTACCACAACATTAAAACCACTGAGAGATGAAGCAAATAACATTGATTATATCGTTACAATGGCATCTGTGAAGGGGTGTGATATATTAGGCAGTATATATATATATATATATATATATATATATATATA
>NW_015623394.1:0-4134 GCF_001515625.1 Sinocyclocheilus rhinocerous | reverse complement strand
CAGTTTGATTGATATTACTTGAAATACAAAAAATAAAATAAAAAATAAAAAAATAAAAAAATAAAAATTGAGATTTCTGAAAATAAATAAAAATGTTAGTTAAGAGTTAAAAAGAGTTTTATGTTTTTGCAAACAAACTCTTCATTTGTTCTTTTGCCTTGTCTTGTGTCTGCAGAGACTGCTTTTCTTGAAGCTCAGATTTATGAATATGTGGAGATTTTGGGGGTAAGCAGTCTGCCTGCTGTAGTTTTATATTTAGTTTCCTCTCATTTCACATTTATACTATTGACTAATATTTGCAAAATATTTACACTGACACTACCACAACATTAAAACCACTGAGAGATGAAGCAAATAACATTGATTGGGTGCCTCAGGGCTCAGTTCTTGGACCACTTCTCTTCTCTGTCTACATGGCATCACTAGGCTTTGTCATTCAGAAACATAGCTTTTCATATCACTGCTATGCTGATTGTAGATCATTCTGATAAATGATCTGTTCAGAAATACAATGTATTTGTGTATTCTAACGTGTTGCACTTTAAATGTGTTGGGCTCTTTAAGAACATGCTCCCCTCATTGGGTGTACACATGAGCGCTGTGTTAATGTCGTGCTTGTGACACGAGCTCTGTTAATAAAATTCCATGTTCACATGTGGCTGTCTGTCAACGTGTTAATTCTTGGGACATAGCCTACAACATGGTGTCAGAAGACGGCACGGACTTTTCGCCTGCGAGTGAACCATTTTTGTAGAAAACAGAGACCGCTCGTAAAAGTTTTTCTCAAGGCCGCAAAATGAGTGACTATGGCGGATTGTTTTTGGAGACCTGACCTGACCTGTCCCTTCTCATTTGAAGGGAATGTTGCCGACAACTGGCGAATCTTCGAGCAGGAGTATGACATTTTCATCGCGGCAGGACACCACGATAAGCCTGCCAAGACAAGGGCCTATATCCTCCTCAATCTCGCAGGGCCGGAGGCCATAGAATGAGAGCGTTCGTTCGTATACGGTGCCAAGACAAGGGCCTATATCCTCCTCAATCTCGCAGGGCCGGAGTTCGTTCGTATACGGACCGGGTGAGAATGGCGCTGTTTTAACTCCCGCTGAATCAAGAGAGGATCCCGAATGCCTGAAAAGGAAGTTTCGTGAAATTTGCAACCCACAACAAAACAAAACTATTGAAAGACACAAGTTTCACTCCAGAAACCGGAAACAAGGTGAGACTATTGAGTCATTTATCAGTGATCTCAGGATTAAAGCAAAATCATGCCATTTCGGAGAATTGACAGACGAGCTAATCTGTGACAGGATAGTATGCGGCATCAGCAGTGAAAGCTTAAGGAAAGCACTGTTAAGCACTGTTAAAATAATAAAACATTGGCCCACCCACAGACGCCCACTTACGTGGATGCAGTACATCCAATTTCCACCAGTACACAAGACAAAAGCCCAAAACAGAACAGAATGATTCACCCACCATAACGAATTGCAAAAACTGTCGAAACAATCATGTGGCAAAGAAAGAAAAATGCCCGGCTTTTGGACAGCTGTGCCACAACTGCAAGAAAATGAATCATTTAAACATTTTTTGCAGATGGCGTTGTCAGTTTGGACCAAAGAAAGCAAACTACAAAAAGACGGCACATGAACTTGAAATGGACAAGCCCTCTGTATATGATGACACTTTCTATGTTGATGGCATTGAATTTGATAGGTGTGTTGACACTGTTAACTCTTTCATGGCTGAGAAGGAAGAGGGATTTGTCACTTTGCACATAAACAAAACTCCAATTAAGGTGAAAGTCGACACTGGGGCAAAGTGTAGCGTAATGTCGCAAACAACATTCAAGCGAATTGCCAACAATGTACAGCCAGTGGAGCAAGAAAGCATGCCTAACCTTGTGGCTTATGGTGGGGGTAGAATTTAAACAAAAGGTTTAGTTACACTGCTGTGTAGTTTAAAAGGACAAAGTCACTCACTCCCATTTTTCTTGGAGGATTAAGATGTCCAACCACTGTTAGGATTACATGCATGTTTAGACATGGGGATTTGTCACGATGAGCCCACATGTTCATCTGGACAGTATGGAGAGCAGTACTGAACAAATCCTCAAAGAATACAAAGACTTGTTCACTGATGAACTTGGAGAACTTCCAATCACATACTTCATGAGTCTAGTACACCATACACCAGTCTCGGAACCAACAGACTGGGTTTCGTCCATGGTTTTGACATAAAAAGGACAGACAAGAAATCAGACTCTACATAAATTAAAGATCTCAACACTGCCTTAAAGAGACCCCATCACCCAATGCACAGCGTAAAGGAAGTAGCATCCCAGATGTCGGGGGCAACTGTATTTTCTGTCCTGGATGCAAAGAACTCTTTCTGGCAGAAACTCTTTCTGTCCTCTATGATGACTACATTCAGCACTCCACCTGGGCGCTATAGATTTCTTGGTATGCCTTTTGGCATAAACTCCGCAAGCGAACTGTTCCAGCGCTCAATGGAACAGCTGTTTTCAGGAGACCCCTGTGCTATCATTGTCGACGACATCATCATCGGAGGCCGTGATGTTGCAGAACATGACGTTAATTTGAAAATAGTGCTGAATCGAGCACGCGAGGTCAAGCTCAAACTAAACCCTGCCAAATGCAAATTCCGTCTGGATCAAGTCAGCTATGTAGGCCATATCTTCACTAGCGAAGGCTTGAAGGCGGATCCTTCAAAAACAAAAGCAATCTCTGAGATGCCAGCTCCCAAGGATGTTCCAGCATTGCAGCGCTTACTTGGAATGGCAAATTACCTGGGGAAGTTGATCCCAAACTTTAGTGATGTTGCAGCAACTCTAAGGAAGCTGACACACAAAGAAACTACATGGTGCTGGTACCAGCAGCATCAGCAAGCATTTGATACTGTCAAAGCATGTTTGACCACCCCACCTGCCTTGTCATGCTATGATGTAAAAAAGCCAGTCATATTAACCTATGATGCCTCTTGTTTTGGACTTGGTGCTGCATTTATGCAGGATGGCAGACCAGTTGCTTACGCGTCTCACACTCACAGACACAGAGACGTGATACGCACAGATTGAAAAGGAGCTGCTTGCTGTCGTATTCACCTGTACCAAATTCAGGGATTATGTGTACGGGAAATCTACAATCGTCGAAACAGACCACCAGCCCCTGGTGACCATTTTAAAGAATTCCATTCACACAGCCCCTGCACGATTACAGAGAATTATGCTCAGGTTACAGTGCTACGACATCCCTCTGCTGTACAAGAAGGGTAAGCACATATATCTTGCGGAAACCCTATCTCGAGCTCCAAACAAACAAGTTCTTCCAGACGCTGAAAATGACACATTTGAGGTCATGTCCTTCAGTTACATCTCCACTGCTCGATTGGAGGAACTCAGAAAGCAAACAGCGGAGGATGAGGTGCTACAGGCTCTAAGCATTGTGATTCAACGAGGTTGGCCAAATAAAGAACATTGCTTGTGCCCCGCTCTGTGTCCATACTTTCCCTACATAGATGAACTAGCCGTGGAAGACGGAACAGTAATGAAAGGCCACAAAACAGTCATTACTCGGTCATTACAGAGAGAATACATCGGCATAGTCCACAGAGGACATCCTGGTTTGGACGCTACCAAGCACAGAGCAAGAGCAAGAGAGCAAAACTCCTCACATGCTCAGGCTGTAATAGCACAAAGCAACATCAACAGAAAGAACCACTAAAACCATACCCAGTTCCAGACTTGCCTTGGTCTACTGTGGCAACAGACATGTTCGAGTGGCGTGGCCAAAACTACCTGGTGCTTGTGGACTCATACTCGGGTTGGTATGAGATTGACCTTCTCCGTGACACAGCATCCTCAGCTGTGATCAGGAAACTGAAGAGACATTTCTCTGTGCATGGCACACCGCACACACTCTTTTCTGATAACGCCAGACAGTACACAAGTCAACAATTCAGAGACTTCATCCATGTCACCAGTAGTCCAGAGTTTCCGCAGTCAAACAGCCTGGCAGAACAGGCTGATGGAGAAACATCAGCCTGATGTGGAAATCTCACAGAGATGGCCAAACCCATCATTTCATCACAATTTCACCATCCAGTTAGGCACAT
>NW_015623393.1:0-957 GCF_001515625.1 Sinocyclocheilus rhinocerous | reverse complement strand
CGCTCTCGTTTGTCTCTTTTTTCGAGGAAAGAGGGGCAGCCATCTGCTCCCCACGGTTCAGGACCCGCCGCTGCTGAGGCACGGAGGAGAATGAGCTCATGGGGTTCGCAGGTGGACCTGGCTGATGAGTTTAGGGAGGGGCTTTCCTTCTCGCGCTCGTTGGCTGCGGACGAGAGAGAGCCGCTGGAGGATTATGTTATCTCTTTGACATCATCTGATCCGGGGGCCAGTGCTCTGCTGGGTTTAGCCCAGGAAGAGCAGGAGATGTCTTGAGGACGGCGAAGAGGCTGAGGCTGAGGCTGAGCCTTCCCAATCCTCCTGCCCTGCGTATGGTGAGCTGTTGGAAGTTATGGATCGCGCCACGGCGAGGCTAGACTTGCCGTGGAAGCGGGCCAAGAGAGTGGCGCCGCGGGGTCGTCTCAATGAGCGTTATTTTTGACCATAACCGTCCAGCTCAGGTGAGCCTTCCATTCCTTCTTGATTTACATACTGAAATCGAGAAGGAATGGAAGAGGCCGTTTTCTTCTATCGATTCCAGCATACGAGTTATGCCAACATCGAGGCGATGCGTGAAAACGGCTATGAGAGGATGCCCCCTGTAGAAGAGACGCTGGCTAGCTATCTCTCTTCGGGCGAGACATCATCCCTTAATACTCCCTCCTTGCCACCTAAGCCCCTCCAGGATACATCGGGCTTAAATGGCAGGGCATACGCAGCAGCAGGTCAGGCTGTGGCTTCGTTGCACACTATGGCGGTGCTCCAGGCGTATCAGGCTGATCTGCTGAAAGACCTGGATAAAGGCGAGGGCCTTTCTCCTGATCAGGTAGCTGAGCTGCGCCGCACCACAGATCTTGCTCTCCGTGCTAATAAACAGGCCGCCTCCACCATGGGCAGGTCTATGGCGGCGATGGCGGTAACGGAGAGACATCTGTGGTTGAACCTGGCAGATATCGGGAA
>NW_015623392.1:0-799 GCF_001515625.1 Sinocyclocheilus rhinocerous | reverse complement strand
TTCTTTCAAGCATCTTATTTTGTGTTCAATCTTGAAATGAAAAATGAGATGTTTTTGCTTCGGACAAATGCAATGTAATCCAGGAACATTTTTTAAAAATAGAATTAACTAATGTAAGAATGATAATCTGGTGCATTTTTTTTTTTTTTTTTTTTTTTAACCAATTAGTGATTCGAGCTAAGGTCATTGGAAAGGTGAACAGCACTCGCCCTCAATTAACTGCATACAAAATCCAAACTATTCAGGTGAGAAAATAGGCTACTTGACGCATCATTTTCCAACACAATCTTTTTTTAACTAGAGATGTGTGTGTGTGTATATATCTCAGGGGTGGTGAACGTCGGTCCTGGAGAGCCGCAGTCCTGCAGAGTTTAGCTCTAACCCTAATCAAACACACCTGAACAAGCTAATCAAGGTCTGAAGGGTTACTAGAAAGCTACAAGCAGGCGAGTTTTAATTAGGGTTGTAGCTGAACTCTGCAGGACTGCGGCTCTCCAGGACCGGAGTTCACCACCCCAGATATACGTGTGTGTGTATTTATATATTTTATTTATTTTATATTTGTGAGCCTGGAGCACAAAAGCAGTCATAAGTAGCACATTTATATTTGTAGCAATAGCCAACAATACATTGTATGGGTCCAAATTATAAAATTTTCTTTAATGTCAAATCATTAGGGTATTAGTTAAAGATCATGTTCCATTAAGATTTTGTAAATTTCTTACTGTAAATATATCTCAACTTAATTTGATTCATAATATGCATTGCTAAGAACTTCATTTGAACAACTTTAAAGATG
>NW_015623391.1:0-899 GCF_001515625.1 Sinocyclocheilus rhinocerous | reverse complement strand
GCCTCATCTAGCCATGTTTGGTTCTGAGATGGGGTCATGAGGTAATTATGCAAGATGCATGTTGCCATTACCACGAAATCCGCATTTTCTGGCTTCAATCTAGTATGGAGTACTGTCCATCTTGCTGAAAGAATAGGCCCTTTCGCACCACTTTAGTTCCAGAACTAAATGTACGGTACTAAAGTACTGGGACGATTTTGCGCGAACTATTTCCCAGTACCATTTAAAGGGTTGCATTCGCACCGACAGTGTGTACTAAGGACTGCTGCATCTGCAACCATGGTAAATTGCATGGGATCCTGAACACCAGATCCTGGTAAAGGGATAACTGCTGGCACAGACAAAGCTTTTGCCTCCATGCCAAGAGAAGAGTTTTGAAAATCCCCACCATCACTGGCACGGCCAAAGTCTCCGACATGTACAAATGTAAATTTGTAGTCTGCATCTACCAGTGCAAGCAGAACAATAGAGAACGTCTTCTTGTAATTGAAGAACATACTCCCTGAATGTGCAGGTGCCACTATGTTGACATGTTTGCCATCAATGGCACTGATGCAGTTTGGAAAGTTACATTTAGACCAAAATTTGGCGGTGATGACTCTCCACGTCTTCTGTTGGCTTTGGAAACTGCGTTGCCATCATTTGGCTCTCAATTGTCCTGCAAATCATATGCACACTCCTAGCAACAATGCTTTTCCCAAGATGATATTGTTGGGCAAGGCTTGAGAAGCTTTCCCCAGTTCCTAGGAATCTGACAAAAACAGACAGAAGTATGTAGTTATTAGAGTTTTTCCCCACAGTAAATGACTATAAAAAGAGGTGGAAGATGCTAAGGGATGTCTTTGTAAGAAATCTTTCTAGTGGCTCTGGTGAAAGCAGCAGAGAATGCAAATATGAAA
>NW_015623390.1:0-611 GCF_001515625.1 Sinocyclocheilus rhinocerous | reverse complement strand
TGTACCTTTCAAGGTGGTCTTTCAAGGCACTGATTTCAGCATTCTGGTCTCTGATGTCATTCTTGGCTTTCTCTAGTAGCTGTTTGGCACACTGGAGTCTGTTTACCAGGTCTTTCTGAGCAGACTTTGCATGTTGTTGGTCGAGCTGAGCTGCTGCCAGGGCTGCTTGGAGCTTCTTAACTTGTTCCGTTGTTTCCTGCTCCCTCTCGGTGGGTGCTTTGAGTTGATCTTGAACTTTCACTTCCAGCTTGTCTATGCAGCGTTAGTCACATGGTCCGAATTTTCCCGCTCTTGCAGAGTATAATTTTGGACATGATTTCTATAACAAGAATATGATACATTTGACAAAGAATTGATTGGAAGAAACGTTTCAAGCAAGAAGATTCAAACACACACATACTAAACATGAATATGAACCCTTAAGCTATTCAATAGTTATTAAAAAGACACAATAAGTGATTAGAACATGCTAGTCAAATGTGTGGGTTACATACATGATATGGAGTTAAGCAATGGACTGACAAACAATGTGTTACACACACAAAAACACATCCTTTTTGAGAGTGTACACATGTGAAGAGTAAAGAGGGAAGGAAGCATGAGAGAACAGG
>NW_015623389.1:0-903 GCF_001515625.1 Sinocyclocheilus rhinocerous | reverse complement strand
CTTTCCGCAGCTTAACGATTCAATTTGACACCTCTCTGTCTGTCTCAGAACTGACGGCGCTGTTGGGGAACGGACCAATTTCTCACAGCACGCACTTGACTCCCATGAGAAGCTAGCCACCTTGTTTTAGTGTCTAACACCAGTTTGTTTTGTGCGCGTTGATGCCCTGTCATTTTCTGTGAATGTTGCAACATGATTCCGCTTTTATGCATTCAGCTTTTGTGAACATTTTAAATTCTGATGCACACAGAAATATTTTATTTGGCGAGTGCAAAGTTAATTTAATCGTGGGGTCATGTGACTGATTTTGTGCTGTTGGTCCTCACTCTCTTCATGTGTTTTTCTGTTTAATTGCTTGCACCGATGTCAAGCACCATCCATTGTGTCTTGATTTTTCCAATTGTTTACCAACAAGCATACAGCTCTTAGTCAGAGAAGACACCATTTTTAATTTAACGCAAATGAAAAGTCATCGAGTTGGGGAAATATCAGCCTAATTTTCATTCACGTCAAATTAAATATGGCATATGCTCCATTGATCATTTTAGATGCAATGAATATTAACCAATTATTTGTTTAGATCCTTCTGATTGCTCAACAGAACGTAGTAGATTGAACATTTTAGTCACATGAGATAATGGATTCAGCATCCACCATATTCGTCAACGGTTCTGTATTAAGTTGGAGATATATATTTATATTCACTTTGGCAAAATAGTTTTATGATTTTGTGAGTTGTGAACGATTAGCATTCTATTTCAAATCTTTGCAAAGCTTTAAGCTTTATTACGACAATGGTTTATTTCCATGTTCTTGGCACATGAGCGTGACTTTCGTGCATGGTGTGTTAAATGCCTATCAAATCCCTGTCTCTGGCTTCTTAAGGAAATCCTGACGAATGCT
>NW_015623388.1:0-1324 GCF_001515625.1 Sinocyclocheilus rhinocerous | reverse complement strand
TAGAAATGCTTTACTGAATCCTGGGTGAAACAATTTATTTGGCCTGCACAAAGACCAAAACTTAACTCTTATTAAATTTGAACATTGACTATGTGCCTGTCTCCATCACCCAATATCAGTCCTCCTTACCCACACTGCACCATTATCATATTTTAAAAGATGTTTTATCGTTTGAGTTTCATGATAACTACTTTAGTTCTTGTACTTGGCAACCAAGTGAAAATTAATTGGTATTTTCGTTTAGAATAACAGAAACTGTGACCATGACAAAAATGAAAACACTTACCGTGTTTTCCAAAATTAAATATGCTCTTTCGTAGTGAATTGCTCAAAGTCACTTATTTTACTGTTTATTTTGATCAGCCATCAAACTAAGACATAGCCATAACCCATTGTCAGAGCTGGGTAGTAACTGATTACATGTAATCTGGATTACATAATCAAATTTCAAAAATGAAGTACTTGTAATTAGATTAAATTACATTTTAAAATTACTTGTAGTCAGACTACAGTTACTTTTTTATGGATTACATGATTACGTTATTTACACAATAGCAATAAATTATTCATAATTTATTGATTCTCCCTAATATCTCTTCTTCATCTTTTCAATTTTCCTTTCTAAAATAGCCTATTGCTTACATTCAGAAAGTCTTCAAGTTTTGTGGACATTCACACAAAGATCAGTCATTAGTCAGATGGCGACACCGAATTTGACCACTGAATTTACAAAAATCATTTCAGGTTTAAGAAGTGTTTCAACATTGCATCCACTACTGATGAACACTGATTTTTTATTTGAATTATCACTTTGTAGCTAATTTAAACATGTATTTCTATGTCTTTGGAAGGCTTTTGTCTTTCAAACACATTAAAACGCGCAAATTCACTAACTTTTTTGTAAACTGATTCGCTTTCACCTAATATGGTTTTAATAAATATATATTTTAATAATTAAGTATCACATTTGCATGCTCGTTGGTTATGGTCACATGACATGCAGGTAAACAAATTATTTCATTTTTTTTAAATGTTTTTTATTTTGATTGATTTTATATTGTAATTTAACATTTTTTATTATTTAATTAATTATTCGTTTTTCATTAAACTCATAAACCTCCTGCAGTTCCTTCACAAACACCAGTTTGGGAAACCTTGACATAATATAATGTTCAATGCACTTCATGTTGTTAATTACAACAAATGGAATATATTTTCTTACTCTTTGTATTTTCATATCAATATGATACAAGATCATACTATTTAAAGCAATTTGATGAACGAGTTAGGTCAAAAGTAATCTAAAAGTAATCAAAAAGTAGTC
>NW_015623387.1:0-532 GCF_001515625.1 Sinocyclocheilus rhinocerous | reverse complement strand
GGTTCGAACTCCGTGAGAACATCTGTTTAAACAGATCGACATTGTTAAATAAAACATAACCAAATTAAAAAATTTATGAATAAAGGTTAATTAATATTTAAAATAGATGTTATATTAGCTAAACGCATTTTAAACCCGTTTGAGACGGAAATTAGATACGGTGATCAAAAACGAACTATTGCTCCACATCATGACTGCGTAGATCGCTCATTGTAGACCTATTGAGCCATGACTGCGTAGACCACTAAGCCATTGTAGACCATGTAAGCATACCATGCTTAAAATAAGAAACTTAGTTAAAATATAAACAAGAACCGCCGGACATCAGATGAATAGGGAATCTGTTTATTTAAACATTAAAGTAATATCGCGCTTTGAGATAGATGTAGTGCATTTAAAACTTTTGCCAAACTTATCTGCTTTCTCTCTCGCAGCGGACCGCAATGACAGGAGCGGTGAGGGGGTCGACACACACAGCCATGAGCATACAGGCAGAGGGGGAGTGAGATGGTGAGGGGGAGAGAGACGATCT
>NW_015623386.1:185431-187425 GCF_001515625.1 Sinocyclocheilus rhinocerous | reverse complement strand
GCAGACTATGAGTAGGTGGGTGGTCAAGGCCATCTCACTAGCCTATGAGTCCTCATAGGCTAGTGTCACCTATGGGGGTCAGAGCGCACTCGACCAGGAGTATGGCGGCCTCCAAGGCTTTCAACTTGGGTGTGGCCTTGCAGGACATTTGTGCTGCGGCGGGCTGGTCCTCTCCGCACACTTTTGTCCGTTTTTACAACCTAGACCTGGCATCTACCCCAGGTTCCCAAGTTCTCTCTTCGTGATGTGCTCGTAAGATACACACACAGGCAGGGACTTGGTAGTATGGCGCAATGGGTATTCTCGTTCCCAAAGCGATTTTCGACGCAGCTCGAGTTCCTGAAGGGGAACATCTCTAGGTTACGTATGTAACCATGGTTCCCCGAGGGAACGAGACGCTGCGTCTCTTTGCCATACTCCCTGCATCCCTCCAGGCGCTACTTCATCGAAGCTGGTTTGCGCTCTGCCGGATGCGCTTTTATAATTTCTGGTGCTTACGTCACCCCGCTCGTGATGCCTCGCTACTCCATTGGACTGATTTGACACGTGCTTCAGAATGTGGTCACACAGGGGCGTTCCCAAAGCGATTTCGACGCAGCGTCTCGTTCCCTCGGGGAACCATGTTTACATACATAACCTAGAGACGTTTTTTTTTTAATCAAGAAAAAATGTTTGACAATTTCAAAATGAATACTTGCTGAATGATAGCATATTTGACAGTGAACGCATCTCCACTGCATAGCCGCATACAATCGTTGGTGTCAGTCGCAAATATTAATGTTTTAGGCTACAATGCATGGTGTGTGTGTTTCACTAGCTCCGTTCCCATGAACACCTTTTGTTTGATCTGGATATTTCCAGCCTAGACATGTGATTAATCCCCATCTAAAGCCGTGTCTACATGTGGTGACCACACGAGAAGTGGCGTGAGGCGACAAATCTTCTACAGTAACTGATGCCTCCTTCTGTCCCGAATCTTTGAAACATGCGTTGTATGTGTTGAAAGTGAAACACAAAAAAAACAGCGTGCATAAGAAAGTGATTTCACGCTTTCGCGAGCTTCAGCAAATACACGCGATCACAGATTGCACGCTTAACAACCCCCCACGTGAAATTGAAATAATAACCTGTGATATAAGATTTTGGCCATATTGCCCATCTAAATCATTCATCCCACACTATCAACAGGCGCGTCATGTAGGCTACACTTCTTGTACTTCGTTTGGGCACCACAAGGTGTCACTGTGGCCTCAAAGCTTACCCCTCGCCTACTCTGGCTCGATTGCTATTCCTGAGGTAAAACCTCCTCATTTCCCTACGGACAAAGAAATGTAGAAATAAATAAATGTGAAAATGAATAAATGTAGAAATAAAGAAATGTAGAAATAAAGAAATGTGGAAATAAAGAAATTTGTAAATAAATACATAAATGTAAAAATAAATAAATGTGGAAAAAAATTAAAAAATACATAAATAAGGAAATAAAATTATAAATAATTATTTATTTTTGCTTTTTTACTTTTCTTCGTACATTTCTTTGTTTATTTATTTCTAATTAAGTCAGCTTTGGCATTCCATATTCAGGTACAGAAACCGAATTATCAAATGTAAAATTGCATTGCATAGTTGTCACGGGTGCACTGCTGAGCAGAGTCAGGAGCAAGGAACGGAGAGAGACGAGGAGTACATCAATCCAAAAGGGTTTAATGAACACAAAGGAACATGGAACACTCACGCAATCACTGTAGACATAGACAATACCGGACGCTGGAGCACACACAGGGAACCCTATTTATACACACAGGAGGAGGGGATGACGAGACACACCTGGGAGCAATGAACCATTAAGGGAAACACCTGGGACAAATTAAACATGGGAAAGGGAAGGCACATGAGGAGCAAAACAACCACAAAACACGGAACAGAGTCTGACATAACGCCCCCCTCCGGAAGGCGTGTCCTCACGCCATATAACATCCAATGGGGAGGGGGGG
>NW_015623386.1:180486-185083 GCF_001515625.1 Sinocyclocheilus rhinocerous | reverse complement strand
TTAACTGGGGATCAGGAGCCCTCCCTGGGCTGAACTGGGGAACAGGAGCCCTCCCTGGGCTGAACTGGGGAACAGGAGCCCTCCCTGGGCTGAACTGGGGAACAGGAGCCCTTCCTGAGCTGAACTGGGAAACAGGATCCCTCCCTGGGCTGAACTGGGGATCAGGAGCCCCCCCTGGGCTATACTCGGGAACAGAAGCCCTTCCTGGGCAGGCGACGCGAGCGGCAATTTCCATCGCCGCGGAGGGGAAAAACCAGGAAACAAAAAACTTTTTAAAAAACACGGAAATTAAACACGGGGAAGGGATGCCGCTTACGGTTTGGTCCTGTATTCTGTCACGGGTGCACTGCTGAGCGGAGTCAGGAGCAAGGAACGGAGAGAGACGGAGGAGTACATCAATCCAAAAGGGTTTAATGAACACAAAGGAACACGGAACACTCACGCAATCACTGTAGACATAGACAATACCGGACACTGGAGCACACACAGGGAACCCAATTTATACACACAGGAGGATGGGGATGACGAGACACACCTGAGAGCAATGAACCATCAAGGGAAACACCTGGGACAAATTAAACATGGGAAAGGAAGGCACATGAGGAGCAAAACAACCACAAAACACAGAACAGAGTCTGACAATAGTCTTGACCGCATAAATTAAATATAGATTAATTCTTGTTAAAACTACAAAAGTAATTCAGTCGAGAGCAGTGAGTGATTTTCTCTCTTTTGTTTTCCTGGATTAACATTAAGGACACCGACAGTAGCAAGCAAATTAAGCGCGGTCACTTTAAGAGACAATACATCAAATAATACATCAAATGATACACATCCGATTTCTTACTCAAGGGTTTATGTTCACTTAAGACATACCCAACAGTTTTTCAAGGATACTCACCAAGATGGGTATTTCAACATAATTTGTATGTATTTTTGGTAACACTTTATTTTAGGGTCTCTTAACTAGTTGCTTGTTAGCATGCATATTTCTAGAATATTAGCCATTTATTAGTACTAATTAAGCACATATTAATGCCTTATTTTTACATTACCTTATTCTACATCCCTAATCCTAGCCAATACCTAAATTTAACAACTACCTTACTAACTATTAATAAGCAGCAAATTAGGAATTTATTGAGGCAAAAGTATAATTTTGGTTTTCTTTTCATTGAGATTCAGAAAATTTGATGACATCCAGACATCAAGTGCACACAGGGAGCCCAGGGAGCAGTTGGGGGTTTGGTGCCTTGCCCCCTTACAATCCCTGCCAGTACTGAGACAATTTCGGAAGCTGACGTATACGTTGCATGTCAGAGAGCTGGAGCTGTCTCAGATACGTCTTCGCCACACATATGTACTTTTATATTACATGAACCTTATTTTAGAAAATAATATTAATAACAACTTTCACACTGACTTTATATAATAATTATACATACCTCCGCAACAGCTTTGTGGTTTCATCGATGGTATATATAAGGCCTAATTTATTTTGAAATGCTTTTGTTCATAATCATTAAATACTATTAAAATACTGAAAAATAGACTTTAGACTTTATAGTTATACAAAAAATAACCTCATATCACACACACACACATATAACACAAAATTTATGTATTTATTATTTTTAATGTTTTGAAACTCTCCCGAGACTCAGTTAAAGTGACGTCATAGAGCGGCCTCAGGTGACTGGTAATTTTACATTAGGATGAATACGCTACCTACAGGTGATTGTTTTTTTTTTTTTTTAAATCATCCAGCAAAATATCATCATCTTTATCATCTCTTGTAAATTAACAATGCTGCCTCAGTAAATGAGTAAAACTTTGAGTCGATGCCTAACTAATATATAGTAATATTAATAATGCATGAAATAAACATTCAAGCAGAAATAAGAAACATGTCAACCGCATCTCTCATTCAAACTCGCTCGCTCCCTGCCATCTCTTCCAGCTCGTCTGTCCTCTCCACATCGGATTATGGGAAATAGTGCTTCAGCGAGTGTACATCAGTTGTACACTCAAAATCAGAAAGGATTGTGGATAAAAAGTAGTGAACAAATGTAGGGAATGTAGTCATTCATAAAGCTCTAAACAAATGTATAATTTATTTTTTCCCCACAGCCTTTGCAGTTGTGTCTCAGATACGTCTTCGCCACACATATGTACTTTTATATTACATGAACCTTATTTTAGAAAATAATATTAATAACAACTTTCACACTGACTTTATATAATAATTATACATACCTCCGCAACAGCTTTGTGGTTTCATCGATGGTATATATAAGGCCTAATTTATTTTGAAATGCTTTTGTTCATAATCATTAAATACTATTAAAATACTGAAAAATAGACTTTAGACTTTATAGTTATACAAAAAATAACCTCATATCACACACACACACATATAACACAAAATTTATGTATTTATTATTTTTAATGTTTTGAAACTCTCCCGAGATGCACACTCAGTTAAGGTGACGGTCATAGAGCGGCCTCAGGTGACTGGTAATTTTACATTAGGATGAATACGCTACCTACAGGTGATTTTTTTTTTTTTTTTTTAAATCATCCAGCAAAATATCATCATCTTTATCATCTCTTGTAAATTAACAATGCTGCCTCAGTAAATGAGTAAAACTTTGAGTCGATGCCTAACTAATATATAGTAATATTAATAATGCATGAAATAAACATTCAAGCCCTGAACTTGTTAAAACAATTATCTTTATGTAAGATATGTTTCAAGCTTTCAACATATTTTAAGTCTTAATATGTTTTCCTTCTGTTAACTTTTTACTTAAACTTTTTCTTTAACTGTTTATCATTAAATCATATTGGGATGTTTGTCAGACACCCAATTCAGGCCTTGCAGTCTCTACTAAAGAGATGAAGAGTTGAAGTTTAAAAACCCCTGATTTAGAGAACTAGGCGCTTATGGCACATTAAAGGGAGATGAAGAGAGGTGTGACGTGGGCACTTATGTGCATGTCGAAGAACAGTTTTGCTGCTGCATTCTGAATCTTTTGTAAAGGTTTGATTGAACATAATAAAAGTCTAGCCAGAAGAGCATTGCAGTAGTCCAGCCCAAACTCGCTCGCTCCCTGCCATCTCTTCCAGCTCGTCTGTCCTCTCCACATCGGATTATGGGAAATAGTGCTTCAGCGAGTGTACATCAGTTGTACACTCAAAATCAGAAAGGATTGTGGATAAAAAGTAGTGAACAAATGTAGGGAATGTAGTCATTCATAAAGCTCTAAACAAATGTATAATTTATTTTTTCCCCACAGCCTTTGCAGTTGCACTGTATACATAAATTATGAATTATAAAATGAAAAAGTATTTTTTAATTTACACTGAAAAATGCTTGGAGAACCATCCTCAAACTTAATCCTGAACTTGTTAAAACAATTATCTTTATGTAAGATATGTTTCAAGGTTTCAACATATTTTAAGTCTTAATATGTTTTCCTTCTGTTAACTTTTTACTTAAACTTTTTCTTTAACTGTTTATCATTAAATCATATTGGGATGTTTGTCAGACACCCAATTCAGGCCTTGCAGTCTCTACTAAAGAGATGAAGAGTTGAAGTTTAAAAACCCCTGATTTAGAGAACTAGGCGCTTATGGCACATTAAAGGGAGATGAAGAGAGGTGTGACGTGGGCACTTATGTGCATGTCGAAGAACAGTTTTGCTGCTGCATTCTGAATCTTTTGTAAAGGTTTGATTGAACATAATAAAAGTCTAGCCAGAAGAGCATTGCAGTAGTCCAGCCTAGAAATGACAAGGGCCTGGACAAGAAGTTGTGCAGCACGTTAGGAAGGGCCTGATCTTTCTGATGTTGTGCAATGCAAATCTGCCTGATCAAGCGGTTTTTGCAATGTGTTCTTTGAAGGTCAGCTGGTCATCAAAGATTATGCGAAAAATTCTTACCAAAAATTGATGGGGTAATTGTTGATGAACCTAGCTGGATGGTGCAATTATGCTGTAGAGTCGGACTGGCAGGGAAGACAGAGAAGCTCAGTCTTTGCCAGTCCAGACATTATAACCAAAGTCCTCTCTTTTTTTTCAGATTGACAGGCGGTCATCTCACTGATCAGCACTGTGAAATCCTGTCTTCAGCTCTACAATCATCAAACTCTTCTCTGAGAGAGCTGGACCTGAGTAACAATGACCTGCAAGATTCAGGAGTGAAGCAGCTCTGTGCTGGACTGAAGAGTCCAAACTGTCAACTCAACATACTGAGGTACTTAAGGGTCTGTTTAAAATAACAGCATACAAGCACACAGTTGGTATGTACAGTTCCACCCTCACTAATATAAGGCTGTTATTTGCATTGATTCACTCGTTTTCTCGATGCATTGATTACAAACCCTGACGATACAATGCATCGATCTTGAAACATGGATTTTTGAATCGTGAATCGCCGATTTCGGACTGTAATCGATTTAAAACGCTAAGAATCGAATGAACCGCGATTTCTATAGTGATTCAATGCTTTCAAATATATATACACATTAAATCACTACAAGCAGGAATTAATGGAGACCTTGAACAGTGTTCGTGCCCTCGCATCTCTCCTTCAC